>NW_025335941.1:39030652-39114353 GCF_004798865.1 Varanus komodoensis
TGTTGTGTGATCCCAGCTATGTTAACAGATCATCCAGACTTCACCACCAAACAAGAAAGACTCTGTATTGCTGTGTTGTGTGAACATCAACATTGTTTCAGATGTAGAGGCTGGTTTGAACTACTGGCCGTCATCACCTGGTAACTTGGTGATAAATCCTTCCAAGAAAGGCAGAGAAGGAATTGATTTTTAACTTCAGATAAACTAGTTAAAGGATTTACAGTTCCAACTGATGCCTTTAGTCTACCCAGAAAGCACATCATCAGTTAACAGTTGACATTTCCTTTACCTTTTGTTTAGTCTCTAAATCTATGTTCTCTTGAACATCTTAATTGATAAAAACAAAGTCCTGCTTAATTAAATCTATGTTCAGATTTGGGTGGTTGTCAACTGGATAAATCTGACCCAAATAGGTGACAGAGTGCCTAACTAACCTACTGTGAAAGGCCTTTCAGAGTTTGGTAAACTGAGGGAAAATATTTAAAGAGAAGTAATTTGTACTGAATTGGCAGTGCAAAATCCTCTGGTGAAATTTAACATGTGGCAACAGTTAATATAAGGTCTTTCTGTATCAGTATCAGAAGTATAGTGACAAACAGTGGTGCACCTTGGTAATTTTAGACCCTTGATTAATGGTCTCCTGGGGAACTGAGATGGAAACCATCTGACATTTCTGCTCCCCCCATCTTTGCATTCTGTGCCACTGCTTCTACATTCCTAATATATTGGAACAAAAAACCCCAGACAATCATAACAAAAACTCTGCACAGCATGTACAGTTTTGCATTTTAACTCACTTGACTCAGGTTCACAGCAATAAAATGCAAGTTATACATATTCACTTGGGAATAATTACCATTTTGTTGAAGAAAAAATATAAAATAAAATAAGAATCAGAAAAAATAGCATCTGTAACCATGTATATGGCCTGTTGTCCACTGCATTTTATAAAAGAGGAGAAACAAAAAGCTGCCATGATCCACTTCAGCCCTCATGGGTGACAACATGCCTCTGCTGGGCCAGATATTGATGCCAGGTGTTCTCTGGTGGCAAAGCATATCATAATACATAAACGCTGGTGGAATGGGGGAAAGAGAAGGGTAGAATTGCCAGGTACGTGGCAGAAACATATACATTTTTTTTATTTTATCTTCATCATTGTCAGAAAAAAAGTATCCACTCTGCTTCAGAAGCTGCAAAGGATTTTAAAAATATATTTACAAAAGCCTTCTCTTAAGAAGGGGCTGTGATTGTATGCTGAAATGGATCCACAATCCTCCAAGCATTTCATGAACTAATGAGGAGATGAGAGGACTTGCACCCATAAGCCACATTCCTTGCTACTGACACACTCAGTCATCATGCCTTTCATGGGGGTTGAACAGGAACTTGGGCAAAAAAGTGCTCCTTGCATGCATGTAGACCTCCTTTCGTACTACTACCACCGATGCATGACCTCTAGCATGTGGGAAGGGCTGTGCTTGGCAGGGAAATGATTGCAGCCATGATCTCACTGTTCACTTGCTCATTCAACAGATGCATGGGGAGGTTCCTGAATAGCCTACCCCACAATCCGATTGGTGGGTAGATATGGCAAGAATAAGTAACTAATATGATTAATTATACTGTATTGAGTATCTCATCAAATACATTTCTCTAGGCAGCTAACAAATGTAATACAAACAGAATCAACTATACAGAATCAACGGGCCAGTGCAGCATAGAATTTAGGTAACGCAAGGGCCTAAAACATTGCTGAAATGCTTAAAAATTCTTTTAAGAGACTTTAAAATATATAAAAGTGTAGATATTGCTGTCTTTGGAAGGGAGATGACTTCTACAGTCAATTCAATTATACTGTCACCTGACCTTTTCTAAGCTTGTGCCTTGTTTGTCTCCAATAATAAGGTTGACAATACCTAGCTTTTGAATTTACTCTTGGCTTTATAATAGCTGCACATTTGGAGAGGTTTGGTGCTGCCACCATGTTAAGAAAACCTACATTAGCTGACTGCTCTTCTAATATGAGAATTAAGCTTTTGAAAGGCAGCAGAAATTGTACAATTGCAAATTGTACAGACCTGAGTGCCTGTCATGTACAGTATAGGTAATGCTTCAGAGTTACACGATCCTTTAATACCGGAATCTAATAGGCTGACAATTTCTGCTGAAATCTATAAACTGCTATATAGTATCTGTTGGGATTTTATGTTCAGATGAGCAAATCCATCACAAAAGATTTAAGGCTATTTTGCTTGTACTTTATAATGTGCATTTCACCTCCTTCAAGGCAGCTAGGTCCAAAGCAAAACATCTCAGCTAAGTGCATAAATTCAGCTAGGCTAAGGAATTCTGGTCAGCAGAACACTCAAAAACTATTCTTTTATAATTTGTGAAGATACGGGTCAGCAAAGACAACAAAAAACAGAAGCAACAAGAGGCAGGCCATTGCGTCTTCCATACATCAGCAACAGCCCCTGCCATGCATGCTGTAGCCACCTAAAGAATCCATTGGAATTAGTGGGTGGCATGCAAATTTAAAAATAAATAAAACAAACAAGAGAGGAGGTGCTGGCTGAAGAAGTGCAGTGCTGTTGAAGAAGTTCACTTTCTTTTTCTGGCTTGCAATAAAGTATGAGGATGTCTGTGAGAGAGAGATGGATTAAGCATCCATAATTTTGTTCATATCAAAAACCACTTCATAACCTCAGATTTCAGAATAGTTACCCTTCAGAACAGCAATTGGCTTGAGAACTATAGGCATGGCCTTATAATCCATACATGACAGGACTGGTGATGTTCCATTAGAATCTATCATATTTCAAAAACTATAAGTATGCTTTTGGTTTTATAACTTTTTAAAGTTTAATACCTAGCCTTCCAAAGGCAGTACCATGAGAAATATGGACTTTTGAAGGTAAAATTTGGCCATTCAGTTGGAGCTTGTATTATAGCAATTAGCAGTGCCTCTTTGCCACATCATGTAAGGTTAATATGCTGCCTGATGGAAGTAGCATTTTTGGCTAAAATAAACTGGTTACACAACTTCTCTGGAGCATGTACAAATGATATCTGGAAGTGAGAGCTGCCAGGAGAAAATCCTGATCACTTCCAGTCAGTGGTCTACATAGACCATCTTCTCCTATTTGCAACGAGCTGTTGCTTTTAGTTCTTCACATTAAACACATCAGCCTTGTGAGATCCACTTTACTTTTTTTTACTAAGACCTAGAAGTTCCCCAAGCAGATTCAGGTGCAAAATGGTGGCTGAAAGAGGCAGAGCTTGATGCAAAAAGTGACTTGAAGTGGAGCAAATGGCCTGCTCACCCCTAACCCTAAGCTAGACATAAGCCTGCTACAAACAAATTTACATTTGCATTACTATAGATCAGGAATTATAACACAAAACTCTAGAACTATATACAGATCAGCAGACCTGGTCAAAGGGAACTTGCTTACAAGATTTAACAAGTGAGGAACACTTAGGCTAAGAGAGAAGTTCTTAGAACAAAATCAGTCTCTCTCTGTCTCTCTCTCTCTCTCTCTCTCTTACTCACTTCATTTCTATGCCACCACATAACTTGAAGGTTCTCTGGGCAACTTACAAATGCTAAACTGCATAAAAACTTAGATAAAATACAGTAAAACAAATGATAAGATGATAAAATCGATAAAATGCTGGGAACAATTGATGGCAAAGGAAGGAGGGGACAGTAGAGGGTGAAGTGGCTAGATGGAGTCACTGAAGAATTCGGTGTGAGCTTAGGTGGACTCCAGAGGATGGTGGAGGACAGGAGAGCCTGGAGGAATGTTGTCCATGGGATCATGATGGGTCGGGCATGACTTTGCAACTAACATACATACATACATACATAAAATCAACAAAACAATAAAATACTAAATAACATCACATAATAAATTGTATGCACACACACCAATAAGCACAGCAAATAAATAAACCAAAATTAAATTAAAATAAATAATTCATAACAAACTATAAAGTATTAAATTAATTAACCAAAAAAAGTTTTCAGCTGGTGCCTAAAAAAAAAAAGAAGAGTTGGCACCAGCCGTATATCTTTGGCAAGTAAATTCTGGACTCTAGGATCTACAGCTGAGAATGCCATCCTCCTGGCATTTTTCCCTTTGTTCTCACTAGGCATTTGGAGGAGGACTTCGAAAGAGGGTGTGTGTGTGTGTGTGCACACGCACGTGTGCAATTTTTAAACTATTGCAAGTCAAACCCACTGCAGATCCACTGCAAACTGCCAAAGATCTAGCAGAATATTCCAATCTGTCTTCTTCCCACCCTGATTTAAGGATAATATTGGCATTTAAGGATAATCTTTTGACTAATATATGGGCATCTTTAAACATGAATTTATATATCAATCTGCTGGTTTTCAATGTGTGTGGTACTCAGTATATGCATACACAGAGTTCATAACATTTTCTGTTTGCTTCTGATAGTACATTTAAGCTAGAAAATAAGCACATGCAAAAAAATGGAATCCAACATAGCATACACACTTCCATCTAAAACCATTTCAAGAGATTGTAGAAGTGGTGTGGAGGCAGTGCTGGCAGGAATCCTGTTTATGTTGTACAGAATATGAACCTAAATTAGTGTGAGCATGATTAGGGCTAACAGTGTGACATCTTAACCCCACCAGTGGATGAAGTACGGCCAACTTTGCTGGAAGTTCTGAGGAACGGAAATGGCTGTTTTTCACCTTTTTTTTTTGCATAAATTAGGTACAGGCTCTGGAGAGACTTAGTATAATGTATCCAAAAAAAGCTAAAAGATTGCCTGCTGATTGGGCTGGAAAGGTACACCTACTAATTTGATTTCTGTACCAACTTCCTACCAAGGTAATGACACCCAAGACAGCTCACAATCATAGATATGTAACATTTATTAAAATGGTTCCAAAATCAATATAATTAAAACAACAGTAAAAGAATAAAAATACCACCAAACCCAACAGCCTCACTTGGACAGCAAAGGCCTGTTTGAACAGAAACATCTTTGCCCGGCAGTGCAAGGACAGCGGAAAAAGAGCCAACTGAGCCTCCTTCAGCAGTGCGTTCCACAGCCTAAAGCGTCCACTAAGAGGGCCTGCCATCACATTGTCACAGAGCTGAAGTGGAACTGAAAGAAGAGCCTCTTCTGTATCCTATGGGAGGTGGTGAGCTTTCAGGTAGCCTGGCCGCAAGCCATATAGATGAGCATCAGACCTATGGACTGGGCCAAATCCAGGTCTCTTGGGATTCTATTCTGGCTGTATAGAGTTCCTTCCAATTGGCAACTGTAGCTACCAGTCATCAATCATTTGGTGGTAGTTAGTGTAGTTTCTTCCTTCCACTTCAAAAATGTTTAAATGCCTTTCCTAAAGCTTTTTTACTAGCAGCAAGAGTTGTGAACTACAATATGTTGTTGCTGGAGGTAGTAATTTTAGCTCTGCCCTTGACTGGAACATCGCTCTCAACAGGTGGTTTGAAACTGAATTTGGTCCTCAAGTTGAAAGATGTGGTTCTCCTCTGATGTAAACAACTGCAGCAGGTGGATAGTTTCCCTCCAGTGTATCCTAGTCCTACAAAATGGATAGGACTAGTTGTGCTATAAAGCTGCATAATTATCTGTTGTCCCCAGTGCTTTTTTTGTAAAAAAAAAAAAAAGGTGTGGGAATTCACCTCTTGGGGTCACACTTTTACACTAAAAAAGATTTTCAATTCACCAACTTTTTTTGAAATAAAGAACTTATTTACCTTTTGCACATAGCCAGTCACTCTAACACACACATAAACATAATGGTTGCCGCCAGCAGTAAGCACTCAGCACGCGACCACACGACCGATCCCAAGCTGAGCAGCATCCCAAGCCGAGCGGCGCCCTCACAAGCAGCGCGGACACACACTCAGCCCACAGGCACTATTTTAATGCTTTTTGCTGGCAACCTGCTAAGCCCGACATGGCGATTCACAATCACATGGAAAAATCCATCAAAAAAAGGTGCCGGAACACCGTTCCAGTGCGTTCCATGACAAAAAAAGCCCTGATTGTCCCTATTGTTTATTATCTGGGTTGCTTAAAAAGTCCAGGTGAGCACCATGGTGTTAAAGCAGGAGGTTCTTTGCTTTTAGCACCCAGAGGAAATGAAAAGCCAAGGTACTTTAGAAACCTGAAAAAAGGCTTCCTGGTGGAATAAGCCTAGGGAGAGAATGAGGAACAATTTCACCTGCTGAACACCTGGAAGCTATGGAGAACTGTGAGCAAAGTAAACAAGAGATAAACCCTCTAAATTAGGTCTAGATTACCTGGGGATTCTCACAAAAACCTCTTTTGATATCTAGCCTAATCCAGTCCTTTTAAGGGTGGCCTGAAGTAATTAATTGCACCTGTTAGCATGACTCAGACATCATTACTCTGATGTTTTCACACCTGGGCTTCAATGACTCAGCATAAGAGATCAGTATTCCCTCTCGGAGCATTTGAATGGAACAATTATTATATCTGGATGTATCAGACTATCAGATGCTACCATTAGCAGCACTGATTTTGTGTCTGGGCAAGTAAGAATTCCCTTAAGGAGAGGGAATCAAATTAAGAGTAAGATCACATTCAGGCTCACCATACTACTACAGTATCCATGGAGGATACACACAGTGCTTCATTTTCATCAGGGTTCAGCCTTGGAGCTTTTTACTAATGAAAGACCACCATCTGGTAACAAGCAAGGACAGAGCAGACCATGCCTACAAGCATGTGAAAAATGTCTTTCCTTTACTATCACCAAATCTCTAACCAAAGCTTTGCTTATATATCTAAGATGAGTGGTGAGACTTCTACAACAAAAGCAGTAGCCTTGAAGCCGTCATAAGCCAGTGGTTAAGTTAGTGTATATTATAACTAGTGTTATGACAATTTGGAACCTGTGGCCCAGCTGTGTACTTTAAAACCTGCAATGTGTTGGGATATAGTTGCAGCTTTTGCTATGTATTCGGCCCTGTTCCTAATGCTACTATTTGCTTCTTCCCTGACTGACTTGCTGTCAAATCTTTATTGCTATATCATGGCTAGTCTTGGATTTGTGAAGTGGGAACCTGAAATGCACATACATTAGAAACTTTAGCAGCTTTTGGAATTGGGATGTCTCCCATAATCACTTGTACATTCACTGTGATGCAGAATGGGTATTTTCCATTCTGCTACCATATTTTCCAAAGAAACTATTCTTTTTTAATATGTTATTTCCTATTTAGTAACAGCATGAAGACAACATCCGTTAAATTAGGCAATTGCCTTCATTGAGCCTGGTTCAGCTGAACTGGATGGCTTATAAGATCCCATCCAATTATATGAATCAGTGATACTTCCAAGCTGTAATTAACTTTTTTCAGATTACTGTATTTAGTACCTAGAACTGTACAATTCTTTAGCCATGCTAAAATGAACGGGATATTATTTTTTTCAACACAAGTTTTCCTTCCTTTACCCTTTAAATAATATAAGGGGAAATTGACATGTTTTAATGTATTTACAAGTGTTCTAGAAAAATCCTCTCCAAATAAAGACTTGAATTTCTTTGAATACACTATTTAAGTCTGCTATCCTATACATCTTTCTGGGAATAAGTTGCACTAAACTCAGCTGGACTTACTTCTGTGTAGCAATATAACATTTTGTGTAAGTACATCTTCAGATTCCCCCCTCCCATCCTGATCAAATGTTTCACTTTAAATACCTTAGCTATTTATTTATTTATTTATTTATTTATTTAAAACATTTCTATGCCGCCCCCATCGCAACAAAGCCTCGGGTGGCTCACAAAGAATACATAAAAACATACATAAATAATAATAATATAATTTAAAAGAAAAAAAACAACATTTAAAACCCCTCAGTGCATTCTCGGCTAAAAGTTTTAAAATCCTAATTAATACAATAATTTAGCAATTAAAATAAGTTTTAAATAAAAAGGTCTTAGCCTGGCACCGAAAAACAAATAACGATATTGCAAAAATAACTATAACATTTCTGTGGCATGTAAAATAAATGTAAAAATAGTGCTTCTTTTATTTTTGTTAACCATATGTAAGTCAAATAAGCATACAAAAACAGATGTCTATTAACTAGGTATCAAGTTTTCCAGAAGCTCTTTTGGAAAAAAAAAAGTGAATATTTTCTCATTGAATTTATTACCTAGAAAACCTACCATGCTGTGTAGAGCTTATACCTTATCTGTAACTGTAAAACTGAAATATTTTACATGAGTCTTGGTTCTTCAGCATAAAAGGAATTTATTAACAGAAACTCCAAAACCAAACAAGAAACCTCCCATACACAAAACTACATGCCACAGATGATGGATGGGTGGTACTAAATGCTGCAGCCTGCATTTAATTCTGTCCTTCCAACAATGCTTTAGCAAGGCAAATATGCAGTGCTAGAGTGACATCACAGCAAGTGAGTTTCCCCGCCTCTGCATCTCTTCATTGGCTGTTGCTTGCTGGGGCTGGAAAGCTCACATTGTAATAATGTCACTCCAGGTCTTTTGCTTACCAAATGTTATGGTGATGAGGGGAAGAGGAGATGCGGGGATGCCTGCTGTTTTTGATAGCAGCCATGCTGCATAAGGGGATCATATGTAATTCCATCCTGCTTTTGCAATGCTGGATGCACCTTCCTAATTCACCATGTTGGAAGAAAAAAGAGACAGTGTGAGTTCATCTGCTTTGAATGTGCTGTACCTTAAATGTTTCTGGTTCTTCTTCTTGAGGGCCATCTTTTTCTACCAGATGCAGAAAACAACCATGGTGGGAAGGAGAACTCAGCTACAGTGCAGCACCCAGTGAGAACATGTGCTACTGTATTTGTTTGCATGAATGCACATTGAAATGCTTGTGGGCAGAGGGATTCATGCATGGAAGCTGATTTATGCATATCTTTTGACTTTGTTTATGTTGGAGTGGATTGGTTTGGGGGTGCGCGTGCATGTGTAGGAAGGGGTATTCATGGCACAAAGGAAAGTATTCAAAGGAAGGGGTATTCATGGCACAACTGTGTAATCCAATATCCACTTATCTGGAAATAAGCCCCACTGAACTAAAACAGAAGTGTTAAATCATATTTAAAAGGCCTCAATGAAGTAGGAGAAGGGACTTATACATTCTTGGGCTACCAGTAGCCTCTGGTGAACAGGAAGGATGTTTTCAGTTGGGACTGTGATGGAGAAAGAAAGACATATTCAAGGTCCTTCCTTGTTTGGTACACTAGATCTAGTTCGATGCTTTCAAGGCCCCTTGGGCAATACTCCCTCAGGGGTTTCCTCCTCCAGTGAGGCAGTTTCAGCTCTCCATCCTCTTTCCAGACAAGCAGAAAACCCTGTGAACAAGTAGGCCGTGGCAGTTTTTTGTTCCTCCTCTTCACCACCACCATCGCTTGGGCCACTGCTGAGGTCCGGAGCCTGACTGTGCCTACCCTTGGCATAGATCTTAGCTGTTGTCCCTGGGAAAAGCCTTACTCTGTATCTGCTACTAACTTTTAAAATTACAATTGTAAATGTACAATTGGTATCCTGTTCAGTTTGGCTAGTGGCCATCCCTGACCTGAAGAATCAGCAGCACTTTTTACTGGTGAGATGAGTTGGGTGGTTGTGACTTTACACATCAAGGTGCTGCAGCGACAAGGAGACTGGTTTTGCTGCATATCTGTGTGCTTCCTGTCTAACAATGGCAACTAAAACATCTTTTCTAGAGAGATGAATTAATGTTCATAACTGAATTAATGTTTGCCCTTAGGTTGCATTCGCTATCCAAGATAGACACTTCCAGCTATACAATTTAAAAACATTACACAAGCAAAACAGCAACAACTTTACAAACTAAATTGGTAGTCAAGTTGTAGTTCTAAATGCACTTTCTAAGGAGTATATCCCAGTGAACTTATTAACAGTCATTTTTCATCATTAATATTTAAGATTGTAATAGAAGTGCAACCAGGAAATAGTTGAAGGTATTCTGCCAGGGGTGGCACATGAAGCACCAGGAGCAGAACTTCTGAAAATGTGCTTTTGGGTGGACTTTCTCATTAGCTTTTGGTGGAATGATGCTCACAGCCATTGTTACCACAATAACTTTTAGGTAAAACTCAACAGAAAACCAAGGTGCTAATTCACTTTTGCTCTTAATGGAGAACACATGGATAGTTAATGTCAGAACCACTATGATAAGGTATCTGGTTTGTTTGTTTGTTTGTTTGAACAACAGATTTGTTTTAAGTATGATACTTTTTAACATTTAAGTTACTCCCACACAACATTGTTTGGTGAGAGAAAATATGTTTGTGCATTTATTTTAAGCACTTTTGGAGCAAAAGTCAAATAAGTTGGAAATGAAGCAACTGGTTAAAATAAATTGTAAGCAAAATAGAAAAACTAAGTTTTGATTTGTCATTCCCTTGTTTATACATCTATTTGGTGAAAATATTTTTTTTAATTTCTTATCACATTTATACTCTGTTTTTCTCTCTTTTCAAGAAACCCACGGCAATGTATGTGACCCTCCTTCTTTCCTTTATTTTATTCCCACCACAACCTTGTGGGGAAGGTTAGGCTGAGACTGGCCCAAAGTCACCAGTGAGCTTCATGGCTCAGCAGGGACTAGAACCTGAAGCTCCCAGTTTTCCATTGGCCATCATCATCATCATCATCATCCTTCTGACTTTTTCTTCCTGTAAGGAACCACTGTGTTGGGCTGTGTATGTTCAAAAGAACCTCTTTGACTTGCTTCATTCTTTAATCAAAGGACTATTGAAATCCAATAATTACCTGAAGCTACCAGGGCAAATCTTTGGACATATGTTAACCCAATTAGTTCCTGCTGAAATTGCCAGTCTAGTTTGGGACAATGCAGTTTAAAAAACCTAGTTCAGGGGTCCTGTTACCCATTTCATTTTTGTGGGTCATAGCTAAATGAAAATATTGTGTTGATGCCACTTCATTCCACCCCACACCCGCACTGAAAAGCTTTGTTGTGCACAGATTATTAAGGCTGGCAGAAAATATCTAAAGTGTAGGCACACTGTGTTTTGAGATAATATAAATAAAACAGACCAACCAATTTAGTGTATATAGTACAGTCTGGAGAGCATTTCGTATTAAATATACTGTAGCTTGAATGATGACCACATAGACTGCTAAACACCAGCTGCATAGTAATAGAATTTTTCATCTTATTATAGGCAAAGGGAGAGTTTTCTTCCTTGGTGAGTTTTCTTCCTCAGATCATTTCCCATGGATGCAGCCAGTACAGGATTTGCGTAGGCCCAGTAAATGGGCTGGGAACACCTGAGGGTATAGCAACATTGAGGTAATACTGAGGTAATATCAGGAGCACATCAGTGCTTGGTTAGGTGACAGCATGGAAGCCCCAAGAGAGCCCTGGGATCTTCAGGTGGGGCTTGAAAAGGCTCTTGTTTGAAATCCTGGAGAGCAGCAGCCAGTCATGGAAGGTTGGAGAACACTACTGACCTACATGGTCAGGTGCCAGAGATCTTCCCATGTTTCCTGATGAAAAGTCCAAATGTAAAATAAATAAGTAAACAAAATACTGATGCTTATGTACAATTCTGTTACACCATTGCCATTAGGTAGCAGGCTTAAAACCAGACATTCTTCCTCTCACTGCACCTCTATAACTCATGCATACCATTACCTGGAAAGCTGTGAAAGATAATTGCATGATGAGGATTCAGTTAAGGAAGACATAAAGCATATGGAGAATAGTTTTGTAACAGCTGAAGATAGGAAGTGGATCCTTTTAACTTTTGCTTTGGTGAGTATGAGGGAATATGGAAAAATGGTAAGCAAACCATCCCAATATTCAGCCTTGATGGGTGATGTCTTTCATAAAGAAAGAGCTAGCATTACAAGGTATGAGCAATTGGTGAATCACTGGGATGGGCTGCCCTATGTTTTTATTTAAATAAAACATTTCAACCTAAAAAAAAAAAATCAACCTATTCTATATGATAGCAACTAGCAAGGGAGCTCTTTCAGTTCAGCCTGTCCACTTAATCAGAAAGAGAAAGTTTAATCCTGATCCCAGCTGGGATACCTAAACATAAAAATAGCTGCTCCCAATTTACTTTTTTGTTATTGAAACAAGTAGACTTGCTTCTGAGTTATATTGTTGTGAAAGGATGGTCAACCTCATTACTGGGATTTTTGGCTGCTTAGCTGAGATAGCCACTTCTGTTAGGCCAGAGGGTAAATAGTCTGGTGGTCTTAGGGTTCCCCCTCCTCCAAATCTCTGACCATTTACCAGACTGGCTAGGACATATGGAAGTTGCAGAACCAAACAGCTGGAGGGTACCTGGTTTCCTATTCCTGCATCAAGCTATGCCATTCTTCTCCAACCTGTCGCCCTTCTGATGTGTTGAACTACAATATCCAGCATCCAACTAATGGTTATGCTGACTGGACTGATTGGAACAGAAGTTCAAAACATCTAGAGGCCACCAAGTTTGGGAAGAATGGGCTATGCTGATTTGGTTTTCTCTGTGAGTGTGTGTGTGTGTGTGTGTGTGACAGGAGGTGATGATGACTGGTGCTGGAGTCCCATCTCTTGAAAAACCTCAGAGCTTATTAGGAATACCAGAAAAGAGATGTTTTGATGTGGTTGGAGGAGCAGTGCTAGGCATTTACTTAGTGGGAAAATAGCAGCAGTGCCCTCTGCTGTTTGGCACTCCAAACAACAGAGGCAATCTGGCTTAGAAAAGAATGTGTGGGCTCATTTGATAATTAAGGAGCTGCAGCTATTACTGCATTCAGTCAGAACTCACATGTTGAGACTTAATTTATTAATCAAGTAATTGAATTTTTATTGTAGAAAGTCTATGTGCCAATTAAAACAAGACTGCAATGCAAAGGCAGCTGCCCCGTATGACAACTTGTTTGGTGCACCATTCAGACAGATAGGGTGTCAGTTAAACATTGTGAGATGCTGGGAAGTTCAGTTTAAAAATATAAAACCACATGTACTTATTTAGTGCATGTATGACCTACATTTAGAATAATTCTTTTTTATGGGTGGGGGACTTGCAATATATTAATCCAACAATAACCTAATCTGTTAGCTCATTTTCTTTGTTCCAGCCACCCAGAAAAAAGGTAGAATCTTTCCTTACTGCACCCAAATTACATGTTCTAGCTTTGGTTCATGTTCTTTTTGGGTAGTACAGTTGCACATATAGTAAAGTGGTGTGGGAGCTGCAGAACAATAAAATATTTGGGTAGGAATGGGCTAGTATATGATTATACACCCCACTTTGTGTTCTACCCATAGGGTTGTATCCAATGTTAGTATAAAATAAGTGCCATTTAGTTCAATAGGTCTACTTTGAGTAGGACTAGCATTGGATCTATTTAACCTGCTTTTCAAAAGCCCAGTTCAGTTACACATGCAGTAGTAGGAACATCTGTAAGAATGTTTTGTTGTTGTAGTTGTTCAGAGATTAATAGATCCAAATGGTTTTCTTTCAAATCTAGTGGAATCTTCTGCTAGTATGGTTGGAAGTTCCAGTGATGTCCTGGTCTGATACTGAAATTCAGAAACTGATTGGTTGACAAAAAAAAAAATCTCCAAAGCGCTCTCCCCTCCATAGAACTCGGGTGGTGCTAAGGTTTAGGATGGTACTAGAAGCTATGAAACAAGAAGGGTAGCAATTAGGAACAGCTGGTCTGAGGCAAAGCAGCAGAATACCATTCTGCCTTCCTGCAAGCTGAGGTGCATAGTATCTGCAGCCAGCCAAGTTATTTGGGCATTAATACACCTCCCCATGTCTAGAAGTAAAAAATGTGGTAATAAATGGAAAAGATATTTGCTGCCCTTTCATGATACCCCAAGCCTAAGGCAGCCTCCTCATCTACCTAATGATAAAGGCATTCTGGCAAACAATTCTGACTGTTCCTGCCACAATTGCATCTGCTCAGGTTAACTAGTAGGGATGTTCCAAGTAGGAATGTACAGGAATTTGTACATTGTACAACCATTTGGTTGGTTGCTGAACAAGCCAGGGTGCTTCCAATGGATGAATGGACTCGATGTAGGATGCTCTCTCTCTCCTTCCCCCAGTGCCCCAGTTTGTTGAACATGTATGCCAGTATCTTTTGTGACAGAACCTATATTGTCTTCCATTCTGCTCCAGTTGTTGTCCTTTTTATTTATTGCTGGTTTATGCATTTATTTTTCAGAGCCTCAAAAATGTACAGTTGAGTTGGGGGTTCTTTTGGCTTCTAAACATTGTTCAGATAGTCCTTTTGAGTACACAATTGGACATTTATGGCTATCTAAAATGTTTACTCTTTTCTGGTTAATGTCTTTGTCTGTGTTAATTGTCAGAGGGAATGGCAAAGTGGATTAGGTAACATGCATGAAAACTGGCAAGGCTGTTTCCTTGACAGCTAGGCTAATATGTGCATAGAAACATAGAAACAGAGTGAGTCAGAAGGGGTCTCCCCGGCCATCTAGTCTGACCCCCGGCTCCAGCCAGCTCCGCTCAAGCCATGCCCACCATGTGCCTATCTAGCCTCTCTTTGAACACCCTCACCAATGGGGCCTCAACCACCTCCCAGGGAAGCCCATTCCATACTCTTAGAGTCCGAACTGTCAGGAAGTGCTCCCTGGCATCTAAATGGAACCTGGGTTCCCTGAGCTTTGCTCTGTTGGAGTGCGCCCTGCCTTCCTCTGCAGGGGAGAACAGGTCTCACCTCTATGTGACACACCCTCACATACCTGTATGTTGCCAACAGATCGCATACTTGCCAGGGTCCAATTGCTTAGCTGCCAATGGACAAACACTTGTAAAAAGCAACAAAACAGCAGTGTAGTCCTTTCAGCAGTAAGTATTGAACGGTTCCTTTCACTTATCAACCTTTCTTTGACTCTTCAGCTTCTCCAGAAGGGGGAGATATTAGCTTCCCACCCACTTTCATGAGCAACTAGTGCAGGTGCTCAAATTTCCCTTCCGGATGCCTTCCCTGCTGACATGCCAACCATGGGGAAGATGTTTCCAGGGGTGTCTGCCTGACCCAACATTAAGTGGCTTTAGGCAAAAACCTGGATTAAAAAAAATGCCTTCAGAAGCATTTTAAAATATGTATTGCTTTGCTGTCATGGCAGCTGCAAAAGAGATTATTTCACTTTTTATTGATTAGGGCCACATTTATTCTTCTGGGACTATTCTGTTTATTCTGCCATGACACTGTTTGTCTTTCCATTTATTCGTTTGCAGTTGCTATTTTATTATTTGACATAGTACTGCTATACAGGTCTACTCAAGCAAACAGGCTGAATGGAACTTACTTCCAGGTAAATGAACATAGGATTTCAGCCTTATATTGTATCCTAAATATATTTACTTGGAAGTAGGTCCCACCAAGTTCATATAATCTGCATCCTACCTAGCATGGGAGTGGAGTGCCTTGCAGAATTTTTCAGCCTCCTTTGACTTTATTACATTTTGTTAGCGTATAATCTGGAACTGAAATACACTGAATTGATATTGTTACCAGTTGATGTGCACAAGATAATCAATACTGGAATGTGCAAAATACCTTTATTATGGTGCAATCAGAAACAAAGTGCCATGTGTTGGTTGCAGAAGTATGTCATGCTTTGTTACAACTTTCCTAGATAAGCTCTGGTGTGACCCACTGGGCCAGAAGTTACATACTATAAGTAGTTGAATGTAGTTCACCAGCATGTAATTCTAGTACCAGGTGGTCTCAGATTAAATATACCCGTTCCTGGAAGGCCACAGAGTTCACTGGAGAGAGTATCTAAACAAACAGCATCATAAAGATCAAGGAGCTATCAAATCAATTCTGGGATAAATTGATGATCAGGATTTGGTTATTTTAAAAATCCTAACTACGTTATGAACATGCCCTATAACATTGTTAAATCTATTATTACAAAATGGAAATAATATGTCTCAACCACAACTCTGCCTAGAGAGGATTGTCCCGCAAAACTCAGTGAACAGCAAGGAGGGTGACAGTCACAGAAGCAACCAGAGGACAACGGAAGGAGTTGGAGAGATTGGCAGCTGAGATGGGAGAAACCTTCCATGGAATATTACCTAGATGCTCTACCAAGCTGGGTTTATGGAAAATGGAAATAAAAAAGACTTTGCTGAAACAAACTGAGATCAAAGCCTGTTCAGAGGTTGCAAAAAGGTAGGGAGACACAGGAAATATGTGGGGGGAAAGTTCCCTGGCCTAATGAGATCAAAAACCAACCTTTCTGGCCCTGCTACAAAACATTGTGTGTGCCACAAAGCCAACGGTGCTTACTGTCCTGAGAACACCATAGTGAAGGAAGCATGATGGTTGCAGGGATGCCATGTTGTGGGGATGCTTTTCCTTTGCAGGTACTGTTAAACTGGGCAGAATTGAGGACAAGATGAACGGAGCTCAATGCACTACAGTCCTAGCGAAAAATCTTCAAGAGACTTGGGACTGAGGCAGAGCTTCACCTTCCAGCAAGACTATGGCCATAAAGCTTAAGTAACACTGCAGTTGCTTAAAAACAAGAACCTAAATGTCTTACAATGGCCCAGTCAAAACCTAGACCTCGATATGACTGAGAATCTGGGGCAAACTTGAAAATTCTTGTTCATCAATGGTCCCTATCCAACCTGACAGACTTGGAGTAGTTTTCCCAGGAAGAATGCACCAATAGATGCACAAAGATGATAGATACTCACAGCTGTAATTGCTGCCAAAAGTGCTTCTACCAAGTATTGTCTCGGGGTGTGGGGGTAATACTTATGCAACCAACAAGTAGCAGTTTAGGTTTGTTTTCTCAACTTCTGTGTCAGAATAAAAAAATGGGTACCTTTATAGTGTTAAATATCTTGTGTACATTAAGTGATAACAATGCTAATTAAATCATTTTCATTCCAGTTTGTAGTAGAACAAATGTGGAAATGTTAAAACGGGGTGTATACTTCTGCAAGGCAATGTATGCTGTTAAAAGGTTTCTTATTGCTATGATCATTATTGATTTATTTGATGGAATGCTCTAGCACAGTTGACTTTGTTGCCAACTAGGTCATTTGTCAGCAGGGCAGAAATAGCCTGTGATTTCATGATTACGCTTGAGTACCGCCAGTCTTTGATTAAAGAGACCAGGCCAAAACTCTTCATAACAATTACATTGGAACATATATAATGATGAGATCATCCTTCTCTCTTTATTACAAAGAATGGCAAAATGACACCTTCAGTTACTCCAGGAATACATATTAGAAAGAAAAAAAGAGATGAGGCATTATGTATCACCCAACACCGCATGCCATTTTTCATAGAGGGGATCAATATCGGCTCCTGCAAGAGGCGGAGCCTGCCCTACCTCCTGTTTCCATGGCAATCCGTTGCTTCTGGGGTCTTCTAGAGGCAAATCCATAGGCACACATGTGACTTCAAAAGGGCATGTGACTGTTTCATCGGGGGAGAGCTATACACAGCAATGTAATTTGGGGGAAGGCCTCAACAGTTTGACCTACTGTGATTGAAGTGGTGGAAGGGTTATTTAGCAACTATGGTATGAAATAAGCCATTAGTAAGTACAGTATTTGATTCACCAGACAGCCTTGAATAAGACAACTGATTCCATTTATCAGTTGTCTTATACCAAATTGTTCTCAGGATGTTACAGTAAATACCAATAAAACACAAAAATCCAATGAAATCCTCATATGTAATATCAGCATCAAAAGCAGAACCAGAAAAAAAAAATACTTAAAATTCAGCAGAGATGAAAACATTAACAGGCAGCAACCCTGAACAGTTCACAAATGTTTCATGGACCTAAAATAAAATCAAGATAAAAATTGGGCAGCAGGAATATGCATCAGTTTGAAAAAACTGCAAGAATAGAAACATGTTTTTTGGATATTATTGCAGCCTGAGGATGTGGACAAATTATTTGGACAAGTCTGATCCACCATCTGTTTACTCGACCCTTTCCCTTCATGGCTGACCACAAAAGTCAAGAATGGGATGCATTCCTGGGTCCAGGAAGTTGCACATGCCTCTCTGAGTCAAGATCTGGTTTCTGCTCCCCTGAAGAAGGTGGTTATCAGGTCTCTCCTACAGAAGGTGAACCTGGACCCTGAGGTTGCCACCAATTATAGACTGGTGGCTGATATCCCATTCTTGGGCTAGGTGCTCAAGTGGGTGGTACCTGGACATCTCCAGGAAATCTTGGAAGAAACTGACCATCTGGATCCATTCCAGTACACTTTCAGGCCTGGTTTTGGGACCAAAACTGCCTTGGTCACGCTGTACAATGACTTGGGCTAGGAAAGTACAGGTAGAATATGCCTCTGTTAGTTATTCTGGACCTCTCAGTGGCTTTCAATACCACAGATCATGGTATCCTTCTGAATAGGCTGCCTGAGTTGGGGATTGAAGGCACTGCTTTGCAGTGGTTCCACTCCGATTTGGCTGGCTGATTCCAGAAGGTGGTGCTGGGGGATTATGGCTCTCTGCCATGGCAATGATGCCATGGAGTTCTGCAGGGTTCCATTCTATCCCCCATGCTATTTAACATCTACATGAAACCATGATGTTTAGGTTGAGGTGTCACAAGTACACTGATGACGCCCAGCACTATCTCTTTGATACATCTAATCCAGGTGAGGCATTGACTGTTCAGAATCAGTGTCTGGCCAGTGTGATGGTCTGGATGAGGAAACAAATTGAGACTTAAGATGGAGGTTCTGTTGGTAGGTGTTGTGAGCTGAGTTCTTACTTCCAGGAGTCTCACCATTGCTTCTTGCCAACCTCATTATTTTGCATGTAAGTCTCTGAGCATACACAAAGCAAATAGTTTAACACTTTCTGGCCCTCTTCACTCAAGGCTTTACATATGAATCCTTCTGTGCCTGTTCCTTGACAGAGGAGCACTGTGGAAGCTGACTTGCCTTGGCTGCTCCCTCTGAGATCCAATTGGGACCATCTTATGAGTGAGACAACGGACTCTCAGATCTCCTCCTCCGGAGGTTGGAATTCCCATCCAACAAACTTCCCATCTCTAAATTTCCCCTGTCAGATGATGTTGCTCTTCCTTGTTCCTATGGGCAAGTTGACTGGGCCCCTCTCCTGCTCAAGCTAATCTCTCCCATAGCAGGCATGGACGGCTACCCACGGCCTTGGACTGCAGCTGGAGCTGAGTCTCTTTCAACAATCATCTTGTTACCAGAGCCTTAGCTGTCAGCTCTGCTGAGATAAGCCAACTCCCCTACATGAACCTCATTCTCAGAATCTGAGCTGTCAGTCCAGCCAAAATGGTCAGCCTCTCATGCATGCCCCTGAAGTTTACCAGAATGTGCATGCACAAGAGTAGGTGGCTCAACTATCCCAGTGAGTGATATCTGCCCTGTTCTGGATGGGGTGGCACTCCCCCTAAGGGACAAGATACATAGTTTGGGACTGCTCTTTGACTCAGTGTTATCTCTGGAGTTCCAGGTGATTGCTGTGGCAAGGAGTGCCTTCCATCAGGTTCGGTTGGTCCATCAACTACATTCTAGATGAGTAGAGTCTAGCAACAGTAACCTGTGCTCTGGTAACCTCTGGTTCAACTATTGTAACACGCTTTACATGGAGCTACCCTTGAAGACAGTCCAGATACTTCTGCTGGTCCAAAACAGAGCAACCAGGCTATTGACAGGGACCAGTAGGCATGACCATATAACGCCAGTCCTGTTCCATCTTCACTGGCTGACCAGTGCCAATTTCACTGGAAGACCAGGGCCAATTTAAGGTGTTAACGTTGACATACAAAGTCCTAAATGGTTTAGGGCCTGGTTGTCTGAAGGAGTGTCTCCTTCCACATTCACCTGCCCAAGCCTTTTATTTTATTTTATTTTATTTTATTTTATTTTATTTTTAGATTTATACCCTGCCTTTTTCCTACAAAGGACTCAAGGCAGCTTACATCTCCTCTTCTGTCTTATGCCCACAACAACAACCCTGTTAGGTAGGTTGGGCTGAGAGTCTGTGACTGGCCCAAAGTCACCCAGTTGGCTCCAGGCTGAGCAGGGACTCGAACCCAGATCCTCTGAGTCCCAGTCCCATGCTCTGAACCACTACACCACACTGGCTCTCTTCAGAGTGTCCACTGAGGTCCTTCTTTGGAAACCCTCTTTGAAGGAAGAGCGCCTCTGTGGTAGCAACCTGGCTTTGGAACCTGTTCTCCAGAGAGGTGCACCTGGTGCCAGCACTATTCATTTTGGGACCAAGCCAAAACCTTTTGTTTTTCCTGGTATTTTAAGGCACATGTGGACTTCACTAGAGAGGGCATAACATAAGTGGGTGTGTGTATGTATGTGCATGTTTATAGAATTGGGGTCTGTCTGTGAGAAGCCCACATTAATTAAGGAACTGAGCAATGAAGGTTCCTAAAGGCATAATTCCATGCAAGTTTAAACAGATCGAAGTCCCAGCATGAGGGAATCCTGGAAAGTGTACGATTTTTTCCTCTGTCTAAATGTACATAGAATGTGCTCTAAATCTCATGTTTAGATAACATCCCATATCAGAATAGCAAACTCAGGTCTCAGTCAAAATAGTGAAACAGAACTGTCTTGTCTTCATTGGACCACTTGAGAATCCCTTCAAGTTATCGCTACTAGAAAAGATGACTAAATGTAGGAAACCCATGCATCCATTGTATCTCAAGCTTTTATGGACTTCTCTCAAAACATATTTAGGAATGTAAAAATAAACTCTTCAACGGTCTAGAAAAAGCAATCTCTGCAAATCAGCCACATTGCTCTGCTTTGACCAAGGTGCACTCTGACTGAAGAAGCTATCCAAACAAGGTAACAAACCAGGCAAATATTCAAGCAGAAAGGATTCAGGCCTTCTCCACATGAGGAATTTAACCTGCTACTTTGGAGTAGCTTCTTATTCTTTCTTTTTTGTTGTGGGAAGGAAAAACCATCCTTGGCACATGTGTTTTTCCCCTGGTTTGCAGTTCTCTGCTCTTCTGTAAATTCTGTTAACTGACCACAGTGTGGCACTGTAATAAAGTTGCAATACAGTGGAATTTGGGCAATACAAGAGGGTTCTGTTCAGGTTTGTTTGCATCTAAAATTTAATACCAAACTTTCCTTGGTATAATGAAACCTGTGAAAAACACTGGAAAACATAATAGAAGAAGGAAACTTCTTTAAGTGAGGGATCAGGAATGCAAATGCCTTCTGTAGCGAGGTCCACAGTCCACTAGGAATCAGGCTAGGGCAGGCATGGTCAACATAACAGCCCCTGAAACAGAAGAACATTGTTCCCAGCACTGGTTAGGGAACTGAAGGCTTTTATCACCAGAACCTGCTGAGCTGCACTGAGGGCTCAGCTGTAATATTTTAGAGCTCTCTGGCCTGAGCTCTGATCATGAGGAGTTGTTTTCTCTTGAGTCTGGGGTCTGTCTGTGAGACCCAGCTGGTCTCATGCTTGAGGGGACAGTGCTCCTGGGTCCAGCAGGCTGTTCAGCCTAAACTCAGGGACAGAGACTGCTTTTCCTAGCAGGTGTAGACGTGTAAACTTCTCCCCTGATGCCTCTTGGTCTGATAACTGTGGCTGCTCTGGGGTGCTCTCAGTTTTTTCCTTGGTTTCTTCTTCCAGTGACAGCATGGCACAGATGGGATAGAAATAGATTTTCAAACACTTGCCCAGGCAACATCATTTGCCAGCTGCCAGATGTCACCCCACAGCTGGAAACATATCCAGGTCTGCATATTCAAGCTGTGAAAAATACTTCACAGCTGTGGTTGTAATAAAATCAGCTGTGGTTGTAATGAAATCACAATCCATACTTGGTAGGAATATCGGGCAGGTGCATATATCTAAGGAATAGAGGTTCTTGGATGGGTTAATTCCCTTTCTTCACCATCACTGACACCATCACACTCCATTTATATCATGCATTTCCCCCCTCTTGCAAGGATCATAAGGCAGCTTATTTAGCATATCTTCATAGCAACCCTGTGAGGTAAGCTGGGCTGTTAGTTTGTTTCTGGCTCAAACTCACCAATTGAGCTCCAAGGCTGAATCAGGACTAGAAATGGGATCTCTCAGATCTCCAGTCAAACACTCTGACCACCATACCACACCGGCTTTCCTATCGGTAAGAAAGGCCATCTTGATTCAGAGTCCATCTTGACACAGTTCAAATCTACTTTGGGATATTTCTTACACTAGGACATTTTCCAGACAAGACTTTTTAATGTGCTATTGCTGCTTTTGAATACTTTGTGGAATTAAGACTGGATCTCTACACACATATTTTCTCCATTTCCTATTGATATATTATTGTCATCTTCCCCTCTATAACTTTTCTCACCCTTTTGTACTCCCAGTTCTTGCCATGAGCCTATTCAGTGAGCATTGCCAATAACACATAAAACTAAATGCTGATTGAACTTTATTCCTTTTGCTATTCTTCCGCTAGTTCAAAAGTTCAAACTTCCTCCACACAATTTTTTTCCAGACACCGTAATATCTGCCTTCGCCACCCGTATGGCTTCCCCTTATAATACTAGGGACATCAAACTGCATCACCTTTTGGTTTTCTGTGCTTACTTCATATGCCCTCTAGATAGTGCTGGGACATAGCAGTACAAAGCAGAATGACAACTACACTTACAGGTTGGGTTTGCTATTCCAAAAAGTACTACATTATCTCTGCTCAACCCTCTGCTCTCAGGAAGTGATTGAAAAGTACAATAGATACACTGGATGATGCTGATGTATTCTCAGGCTTCTGCAAAGTATCACAAAAGAGGAATGGTAAGCACACAATAAGAGTCTCATCAAGGAAAGCTCTGGGCAGCATTGACACATTCCAGAGAAGACACACTCAAGTGGCTGTACCATGGAAGGTGAAGTGAGCTCTTAACCGGCAGCATTCTGACCAGACTCACAAGCTTTGGGAATCAAACGTGTTATTTGTGTTTGCATTGCTCTAAAGAAAATGATTTGCTCAAAACATATTGGAAGGTTTCAGTCAATATTGTTTTGTGCATTTGGTTTTTTTGTCTTCCTTTCTTAAAGCTGAACCATCAGTAGATGACATCAGTTATTTTTGCTTTGAAAGATCAAATGCCTTTACAACTATTATGTACGATATACACCATAAAATATACAGCTAATTTATATACAAGAAGTTAAGCCCGAAACATAAAAGTAGAAATCTTTCATAAATAAGTTAGATTTTTTTTGCAGTTTTTCAAAATCCCATTCTGACCAGTATGCTAAGGAATTTTGAAGGTCTGTGATGTTTTGAAAGAAAGGTGGCAGAACAGTGTGGAGTAGTGAAGGAGTATTTTATGAATAACCACAAGGCATTTTATCAGAGGGGGAATGTAAGAATCTGTTTTTGGTTTTGTGTTTTAACATTGTATAATGTTTTAGAATCATTCTCAGCAGCAGCTAGTATGGGCAATGGTCAGAAATGTTGGGGTTTGTAGTCCAAAACATCTGGATGGTACCAGGTTTGAAAAGGCAGATTTACAGTAATTTGTAAAGCAGCTCAGTTTCACTGACTATTGATCAAGTCACTATATGGTTTGGATTTTAGTATTTGTAGGTGGCCATTTCAATCGCTCTCCAAGTAAAACAAGGTCTTTACATTGTCTGCTTTACAAATGTCCAATGTACTTGGAATAGAAAGTACTGATTAAGTGCTGATTTTTAAACAATTTCAACAAAATCAGACTATCTAGCTGAATCAGTGATTCGGAGAGTAATCATATGGCCCTTAGACAGCATCTTGAGGGCCATAGGATTTTTTGGAATCCCAGCTCCAATTCTGGAGCAGGATCTCCACACTCAAAGTGCTCTCCCTCCCCTCTCTCAATGTGTAAAGAACCACACTGACTGCTTTTCTGGAGTGACAAAAACAACGTGGGAGAAGAGATTTAGTGAATATGTGGGGAGCTGGCACCAACAAGATAGAAGCTATCCCAGAAGCACTACATTCTCCTGCTCCAAAAGGTGACATCAGACAGCTGAAAGTGGCTGTCTAACTGCTCTGCAGGCTGGAAAAATGGCTGAGGTGACCCTCATCTCCATGCATAAGATGCATCTTATGCATCATCACTTGGCATAAGGTACACATAATCCTTTGCATTCAGAGGACTGTGGGCTTCTTCATAGGATTGCACCTCAGTGTACTAAATTCATTAGATCAATAAGTTTGATCAAGAATGAAAAATTGCTATGCTCAGAATCTTACATTCAAGTGATTAAAAATATTTCCCCATGGCTTTATTAATATCCAGATATTTTACATTTCTAGCCTTACTGTAACAATATTTTCATAACATTTTTTTTAGAAATCATTTGGGATCTGTGCTTGTGTGTGGCTGGGTAACAATATTTAAACACTTTATCTTAAATGCTAAAAGAAAAAAAAAAGATCACCCAAAGCTATTGAATTTCCAAGTTTTGATTCCTCTCCCACAATCCTTGATTTTTTTTTTAATGGAAAACTCTCCCCTGGGGGAGTGGGAAGTTTCCTAATCTTTCCATTTTTGTACGGCCCTTCATATCTCCTACTGGGCTCTTTCATTGCTTGCCTTCCAGCAAGTCCTACAAATTCTCATATTTATCTTGGTTCATAATGGAATTAAAATTCTGTTGGAGCAATTGTGTTTCAGCTGTTACTTGTATCCTTTCTGAAAAATATGGCTTGTAGTTTTTCAGCTGTGCTGTAAACTATCTTTTAAACCCAATCTAAAAAGCACTCAGTAAATCATGTTAATAAATACATGGGAAGATGGTGGATCATGCCCGAAATGATTTCTATCTTTCTCTTTTGTCCTTGTGTTTCCCACAGAAGTGGGAGGTCTTTAAACCTCCCTGCTGGCCCAGTACTGCACAATGGGATCGATGGGATATAGCTGAGTATCAATGAAAAGGAGGTGGCAGGGTGAGAGGAGGGGTTGTGTTTTGGAGGAGAAGCCAGGGGCTGAACAAGGAGAGGCCGTGCACTGGAAATTCTTTGGCCCTGAGCCTCTAAATTTGGCCCTGGACATCCAGGTCTTGATGCTTGATCTAGAGTTCCATATTGTTCTAGGCATGTATGTGTCTGTTTGTGGGCAGGGTAAATCTGGGGAAGGAGATATGGGTGCTTATGTAAGCCCTCCTTGTACATGCCTGGTTGCAGTTTAGATTTTTGTGCATTGAGTATGAACATCTGAAAAGAGCTCTGTGCATGCTTCTGCTTGAATGCACGCCCAGAGTTCCTGCAGTCAGTACCCCTGACTTATTAGGGATCCTGATTACAAGAGCATCGTAAGTGCAACAGCCAGGTGTGTGGGGTTGCAGTTGGACATATGTGTGCACCTACATCCCCCTCCCCACTTTTGCCCTGCCCATGAGCAAGCAAATTGCCTGCAGAGGGTTTATGAGGGTGACCTGTTCTTTTTGGTTTCCTAGCTAAATGTGCATTCTCCACCCACTGCACTGTCTTGTTCCATCCCATGCATTTGCATGCGCTCACCTGTCAACTGACTAAAACAAGAACGCTGATGAAATAGGTCTTCAAGATGACAGAACCTCTGTTGGCTGACTGGTCTGTTATTTTCTTGGGATGTGGAAGGAAAGGCCAGAATTCATCAGGGAGTGGCTTTCCTCTGAATAGCACTAAATGCACCTGACAGTCTGCCATCTTTTCCCTGGGGGTGTTTCTTTTAGTACAATTAAGGTGTCTGAGCTGATGGAGGAAGCTCTGATGTACTGAATGAGCACTCAGAGAAGAGGTGGGGTGGTGGGGGAAGGCACAGAGAAATGAGCAGCGAGGCGTATCCCAGGCATTTTGCTGCTCAGCTGCCAGGATTATCTCTGGCTGTGGTGAGAAACGGGTGAGCCCCTCTTTCCCGTTCTCAGAAATGAATGCAGTTGTAACAGGGTTGAGGCATCACATTCACAAAGAGTATCTCTCTTTCTCTTCTCTCTCACCCCTCCTCCTGAGTGATTTCTCTGGAGAGATATTACTGCTTTTGCCCATCAGCCAAAGTTGGAGGGTTTCTATGGCAACCAGGCAGCTGGTGTCTAGACATGGTGAGAGATGCCTTGCAACGGAGCTGTGATTCCGGTTTCCCTTCACAACCTTTCAGATATGAATGTTCATGCCCCGTGTCACCTCCTTCTTCCTTTTCATTTACTACACATACATGCACGCATATGCACGCGCGCGCGCGCACACACACACACACACATGCATATGTGTGCACACACATAAACACATATGTTATGACAAAAATCCATAACATTACCTGAAATCAATCTTTGGTTTTGGTAATATAAAGACTGTCATACTTCTATTTATTTCCTCACTCACCCTATTCAGAAGTCTACCCAAGGCCAGTTGTTGTTTCTTTGTACCAGAATGCTAGGTGTAATTTGATACTTGCATCACTAACTAGTCAATTATTAATTCAGTCTGAAATGTTCATTTTGAGGCTAGGTCTAAGCTAGAGACCTAATGGTCATAACTTCTGACTTAATCATTGTGTGTTTTGTACTGACTAGCCTGAGGAAGAGTTCTGAAGAACTTGAAATTTTGTATACTCTTTTGTGACAATTTGGTTGATTCTAATAAAGCTATTCCCCAACTATGAGTTTTAGATTCATTTCCATCTATTCAGCTTAATGGATTTGAAAAGCACTTAATTGGAAAAGAAAACCACAAACATTAAGGGTTTCTTTCTCTTATCCATCTACCTATCTGAAATGAACATGTCTAACTCTGTACTGACCAAGACATGCTGAGGGTTATAGGACCTTTCCTGTCTAAACATGCATAGCATTACACCCTAATACACAGATTTTGATACCCAGCATTAAGTCCTACAGTGTTGGGTAACTGAGGTCTAGTTAGTCTGATGAATGCATTGTGCCATGATTCAAGGGTGTGTCCAGATGAGGCTTGTTTTCGGTAACTGTCCTGCCTCCAACATGAAGTTTTATGAGGCCCCAGTTGCCATTATTGTTCTTCCATTTGGAACCTTCTTGTTCTTTTCCACCACTTCTGCCACCTACTCTTTCGAGATTGAGTCTGTTAAAAAGGAAAAGTCCATAGAAGAACCCATTTCCTTTTAACTGGGAGTTTTATGGGTCTTCTTTGGGAGCACCCTGATGATGCTATTGAATGTGTTACTCTCCACTGATTATATATTTGTGTGCTTTCTTTCTCTGCACATGCACTTGCACAGGCACACATACTCACTTTCCTGCCAGATTGGCTAACTTTTACAATCATGCCTTATTAGCTAATGGAAATGATAAAAAGTCAAAAGGACATGGGAGAGAAAAGAAATTAAGCAAATTAGTGGAATTATGTAATGGACAAGCACTGTAGGAGTCAGTTCTGGATGGAGCAGCCAAATTGCAGTTGGCCCCAACTTAGTCAAAGGAGGGGACTTTGCTTCCTGTCTTCACCTTCAGAGGCATCAACATGGGTTGACTGCTGATAGAGGCAGTTCTAGGATGAGAGAAACCAACAGGCAGTTGGTATAAGGGAAAAAAGAATCAGGTCAGAATCAGTGGTCCATTTTAATTCAGTCTTCCTCACTGTGAGTGGTGACATGACATGGCCTTCCAACAGAGAGTAACTGTCAAATGTGTCTGTTCATCTGCATTTCACATGAAATTGCATACCAGGGATCTGAAGAGCCAGTAGAATGCTATTCGACATCCTTGAATTTGGAAGTTCTGGGACTGAACCTAGGACATGTATGTGCAAAGCATATTACTGAGTTAGGATCTTTTTCCTCTGTAATATACTGGGTAATTCCTTCCTAGGAGATTTTTTTCTCAATGGAAACTTTCCTCCATATACCACACACCTCACATTTCAACTCTGGGAAGGAAGAGATTAACATTTTGATGCTCCAAGCCACCATTTTTCATTCTCATGAAAAATCATCATGCCTTGTTAAAAAAAATCTGATGTGATAAAGAAATATTGAACAAACATTTACAGGTGCAACCTCATGCATGATTAAACAGAAAAAGTCCTACAGTGCAGTGCCCAGCATTCCCCATCCAGCCAAGGTAATTCTAGGACTTTTTTCTGTCCAAATGTGTATCGGATTGCACCTTAAGAATGGTATGCATTCAACTACATCAAACTTTGTATGCCTGGAAACTGTTTGTTTATAATAAGCTTGGGGGGAAAAAATGAAATGGCAATGAGAATTTAGTGGAGGGTGGGTGGATGCAGATCCTATAGCAGCTTCAATGACAATATTGTACAAGGAACAACTTTCTTTCACTCGTCTTCTGTAGACTTGTGTCAAATTTAGAAAATGTAGGAAAGGATGGTTGGATATTGTGTCAATAACTCCAATACCTTCTCCAAAGATTCCGATAGCTATGTGGATCTACAATGGTTTTAAGCTTATTGGGCCATCTATTTATTATAAAATGTTTCTGATAACACCTCTCTCTCTCCCTCTCCCTCTCCCTCTCCCTCTCCCTCTCCCTCTCCCCCTCTCTCTCTCTCTCTCTCATTTTAAGTGTTGAGATGCTTACATCACTTAGAATTGTCAAGAAAACTGTATTTTTTAACCCTTTAACACCATCCACTATTGAATTATTCTAATAACATTTTCACTGATTCACACCATTCCTGTTTGTTTGAATACTGTAATAGCAATTTTCATGTCACAACCTGAGCTGCTCCTGTGAGAATGGTGTGGTGAGGGTACAGCTTTAAGACTACCCTTCCCATGATGCAGGGGTGAGAACTTGTAGCTTTCTAGGTATTATTGGACTGCAGCTTCCATCATCACTGGTTATGTTAGCTAAGATAGGCAGGGGTTGTTGTAGTGCAAGAATACCTAGAAGTTCCCACATTGCTCATACCTCCTGTAATGCAATGCATCCATGAAAAAAAGCCAGTCCGGAACCTAAATTATATTAAATGGCAGGGAAAACAGTGAACTATGTAAGCATAAGCAGAACAGTTTAAGGCTAAAGAGGATGAAGTGACCAAATATAAATAATAGAGTTAGTGAATGAGCATAACAAGTTGATTTTATTAAGCCAGGGTGAAAATACAGTTCCAAAATACCTGGAAGAATGGTTGTTCCCATATGGACCTACTCTAACCTTGAGAACTGAATAGACAGGACTCAAGATGCTTTTGTGTTTGGCAGTGTGGGCCTTTCTAGACTGTGCAATAGTATCTTCAGCCTAGAGGAGATCATTTGGCTAGTTCATTGAGTTGTTGGCTGTCGTGGTTGTTGTTGATGATGCCTATATACTAGTTAGGATGGCTGTTAAAATGTTCCTTCTGAGACAGCATTTAACTAATTGTGGTGTTGCTGTAGGTTTTTGTTTTTGTTTTGTTTTTGTTTTTGCACTTGATATTTAGTGTCTGCTGTTTATTCCATATTAACTGCTACAATACCTCTTGTAGAAGAGACGGGAAGAATATGAATAAATAATAGCCCTGCTTTCCCACTCCCTTACAAGGGATTATTTTTGCTAACTAAAGGGAAAACAGTTTTTAGTTAAGGGTTCACAACCTGTGGCCCAAGGACTGCATTTGACCCCCAGGGATCTACTGTGCTCCCAAGGGTATGCTGAACTATAATCACCTGTATTCTCCATGTTATCCTATAGATCATCATTTTTCCAACACTGTTAGCAGTGAGGAAGGAGCAAGCTGAATCGGGATCATTGGGTAAGAGGGCAGAGAAAAGGCCCTGTCTTCCCTCAGGGATTCCCATACAATGTGCAGTGCTCCACATTTCATGTGTTTAAAGTTTGAAATAAATGCTTACCTCATTAAATGTAGAATTTAGATCGGGACAACAGATTTTCCCTTGGAAATTCTTGCTTCTTGATTCCTAAATGTATTTTCTTGAAAGTGAGTCTAACTTCCCCCTGTGTTAACTTGCCTTTGATCTAGGGATAAAGGTGATGGTCTGCTTTCTTACCAGTTAGAACAATGGTTTAACCAATCAAATGGCTGATTCTGACTATCAAAGGAATTATAAAGGCTGTTTCTGAGTGAGCAATATGAATGGTAAATATGAAACCATGAAGACAAATTTCCCAAGGCTGTTGTAAGGAATCCAGAGTGTTGATAAGATTTATTTCTATTGGCTCTGTGGTTGATCATTTAAATATCCCACAAAAACAAAAACCACTAGCCACAAAGAGAGAGAGAGAGAGAGAGCTGCAGGGGAGGTCAGGGGAAGCAAAGAAGGAAGTTAGATCAGTTGAATGTGCTGTTGCCTGCTCCAATTTAATTAATCCTGGCAAGTCAAAGAGAGCTGGGCAGATCCCAAGAGACTGTCTTTTACCCAGAAATCCACTCAACCTAATTTCACCAATGTAGGGCAGTTGAAGGACTTGGAGCAAAGCCTACAAGCCATTAACACATAGTGTAGGTGAAGACAGCTGGGCATGCTGCCCTCCCTTGGAACTACTGCCCCTCTTGCTTGGCTCCATTTTTTAGCAACCAAGGCTATATTTATTCACAGCACTCAATCACTTACTGATAAATGCTTGAGCAAAACATCTCTACCCTTTCAAGGAAATACACCATGCACTAAGATGTAGATGATAAGAAAAAAATGCCAGTTTCTTTCTATCCAAGGCTCTTTTATGATACAGAAGACTGCCTGCTGATTACTTGATGAAGAAACCCACTGGTGCTTGGAAGCTCACAGCAATAGGGCTAAATACAAAGATCTTTCCTCAAACAAACAGAAACCTTATACATGTTAAACTAAAATTCAGAGATCTGTTCATTAAACATTTCCATATGCCAGGTGAACTGCCGTGAATCAGTCTACATGACGAAATGGACTTTCCAAAGGGCTAAGAGAACTGTAGCAGAACTGTAGCAGAACTGTTTAGCAGAACTGTAAATGGAATAAATGCAAGAAATGCTCCTTAACTGTAGTTCATGCAGACTTTGACTGCTCCCCCCTCTTAATTCCATATACTGGGGCTTTACTAATTGTATTATTCTTTCCAAGCACTTCCCTGTTTATTTTGCTCCCAACTGCTTTCCCCATCTCCTCCTCCTCTTCTTTTTCAGATAGCCATACACAAATTGCTTGATTTGTTTATTGTACTGTGAACATTCAATCCCTTTTGCCACCCTTCTCCTCTGAGCCATATTTGACTTGCTAGAATTCATTAACTCAGTATAACTATTACTTCTGGTTTCATGCTCATAGACTTCAGTGTATTAAAATTCCCATTTAACTCATAAGTATGTCCCAAAACAGGGAGCAGGAGATGCAGAGTACAGCCTTCCTGATGTTGGCTGGAAATGATGAGAGTTGCAGTTCAGCACATCTGGAAGACAATGGGTTAGGGAATGGGATAAGGGGATGCCAAAATGGAAAAAAGGCAGAAACTTTATAAACAGCAGTCAAGCTCAGAAGCATTCTGAAATGTACAAAACTGTTGAGTGTACACATCACAATAAACCACACTCAGGGGCTGAACTGAGTATGAGTTCTTGCTGAAGCACAAGTTGTTCTGGAAACATGGGTTATTATGTTGTCTGAACCCAGGCAAGACAAGCCACAGTTCAAAATCCAACAACAAACCATGATTTCTCTTCATGCGTGGTTTGTGGTTAAAAAGCCATGGCTTGTTAGTGCAGCTGGCTTCATAAAACATCAGCAACAATCCATACTCAATTCATATTCAACCCTTGAATGTTAGTTATTGTATAGTCAAAACCCAAGCAAATAAGTGCATTCATCTTTTTTTTTTTTAGCAAAGGCTGTTAACCTGAATTCACACACTTCTTTACAGTTTTATGTTTGTCCCTCCTAGATGCTGTAGAAGAAACCAAATCTTCTGAAAGTGCCCAGCAGGAAGAAGCGAAAGAAGATGAGAGCAAGGCGGACCAAGAAAATGCCTGAACATTAAGAAATGACTCCCTGTTGCCCTGCCCTCCCTCTTTTCCTTGTTCCAATCTTACCCTCTCCTACTCACATACCCGTGAGTTTGTCTGTCCTCTTTGTCCCCTTCTGCCCCCCTTCTTCTCCCCAACTTAACCCTTTTTCTCTCTGTGTGGCAAACATTTAAAGAAAAAAAAGCAGGAAAAATCCCAGTCAAACAGTGTGGCTTAAACATTTTGTTTCTTGGTGTTGTTATGGCGAGTTTTTTGGTAATGATCCAATCATTTTGGGAAAATTCTTGCACTGTATCAGAATTGTTTGATCTGCGCGTGTGTGTGTTTGTCTGCCCACCACGAGTGCGCTCTCTCTTTCTCCCTCTCTCTCTCTCTTTCTCTCTGTTCCAAGTGTGTGTGCAATGTTACATTCATCTGAGGAGTCCAAAACTATTGGTGCAATCCTGTGCATGTTCAGAGAGAGAGAAGGGTCTACAACTCCTAGCAAGTTCCAGGCTGGCTGGACATGCTGGTAGTTGTAGGCCTTCTTCTCTCTCTAAATATGCATAGGGTTGTGCTTTGAGAGAGTTAAAAGGAAAAAAGAACAATATTTTTTCTTTTCTCCCTTTTTCAATGTGATGGTGGAACAAACTATAGGAGACAAGACAGACAAAGCAAAAAAGAAAAACACAGAATGAGAATACAACCCCAGTTTGTTTTAAATAAATAAATGAATAAATAAAGCAAATGTGCCAATTAGCGTTCCTTGCGACTCCTGGCTCCTTTTTCCAACTGAAGAATAATAAAGAAGAATGATTATAATGATATCACTGTGATGCATTTCTGTAGTATTTAATGATATTCCATGAGTTTCTTGTGTGTTTTATGGGCTGGAGTTCTTTAGGGTGGTTAACTATGGTCGGTGGTCAGGCATGATGGAATGATGATCACAGGATTCCAGCCTCCCTGCATCACAACCCACAGAACCATGCAGATATTGCTGATTTCCGTGACTGTATTATATTGAGTGTCCTGTCCTAATACCTAGCAGATTATGTCAGTTGTGATGCCTGGGGATTCATACAATGGTTCATTGATATTGCCATGTTGAGTTCTTCCTTGCATCTATAAGAATACAATCGATCTAATCTGGCATCACAGGTAGGGTTCTATGGAAATTAACATCTTGCATCTGGTCAACCATAACTGATAGTATGAATGATGCCATCTTTTAATTGGTTGCACTTCCAAGTTTCTGGGTGCTAATGCACACCATTCATGGAGACAACCCTCTGGAAATGATTTGTTTGCTGGAAGGCTAGGGGGAGATCTACAGACTATTTCAGCCAAATGAAATAAGCAGGTCTCAGACTGTGGTTTTTGACTATGTAGAAAACCATTACATTAAAATAACATACTGCATTTACACCCCACCTTCCTCCAATAAAGAGTGTTGACTGATACCACCTCCCTTACATCTCTGGGATATAAGTTCGGCCAAGAGATAGGCGATAAATTCCTGCATATTTCCCCAGCTAAGGCTGGAAGTTGCTTCTGTTACACTTCTGGGCACAAGCACTGTCTGCACCATAGAAGAGAGAAAAAAATTTTTTTTTCCTTCTTTGTTCCCTGAAATGCAGTGGGGGGAATGGGGGAGCTGGAACCCTGTTCACCTTCCACTGCTGCAGTGAGCTAAAAGGGCCCTGAATGATGGTGGTGATGTGTGGCAGTAGAGCTGGGATTGGGTCTGCCCACTCACCAGTGGGCGGAGCCTTTTGGCTTGCTGTGGTGGAATGTGACAATCTTTGCCAAGGAGGTCTCTTGAGCAGAAAGGTGAGCATGGCCTTTCGCCCTTCTGCCCCAAGCATGGAATGGTAACATAATATAATGTTGCTTGGGCATTTTGTATGTGGGCATCAGTGATGCTCATGCAACTAGCAGTGACAGCATTTCCCCACCATCTGTGCTGGCCTGAAAGCCTGGCAAGATGCAGTGTAGAGTGTGGGAAGCCTCTGACAGTTGCCCCCAAGTGCTGCTTGGGCACTTTGGGAGCCACTGCCAGCCCTGTTTCACTGGCGAGCAGCTTGGCAGAAGTAGCATGTAGATCTTGCTGCTCTGGCTAAGTGGCTCACTTGTTATGGAGTGTGAGCCATGAAGGCCATGTTGTCCTTTTTCAGATGTGAGTCGAACAATTCCTAAAACTAGCTATCGCCTCTTACCCATGGTTCTCAGCCATGGTGAGTTCCAATAGTTGGTACCTGTGACTGGATACACACAACATGACATGCAACCATGATCTTATTTCATTGTTTGTTTGATGCATTATGCAAAACCTGTCAGTGAATTGCCCAAAGACACTCTGTAAACATTTCTGGCTCATACTGTGGAGTAGATTTCCCCACTCTGTTAAGCATTCGGTGTTTGACTGATGCTTTTATGATGGTGTGTGGAGAGAGAGAGAATTAGATTGCTTTTCACTATGCTTTTACTACTAGTAGAAGAATTTAATGCAACAGAAAGATAGAGGGACCTGAGTTTGATTTCTCTTTCTGCCATTACATGACATTGGATGGCCACAGTGTAGCAATTGTATTATCTGTAAAATGGGAATAATAGTAAAATAGGATATTTCCAGATGATGCTTTTATCCTGCAATTGCCCTACCTTATTCAAGGATTTTTGCAAGAGAGTCCAGATAATGCCATCTTCCATTTGTGCTCCTCTTGCATTTTTCCACCATTTCTTTTGTCAATTTTCTTACCAGTAGGGGAAAAAGGAGGCAGAAGAAGAGATGAAATAGCTGAACCATTAGCACTAGCAATCAAAAGGCACAGAGCAGATATTCCTGTCTTTTTTATTCTTAATGCAATCTCTCTCTCTCTCTCTCTCTCTCTCTCTCTCTCTCTCTCTCTCTCTCTCATGTGTCTGTGTGTGTGTGTGTGTGTGTGTGTGTTGGGGTGGAAATGGAAGAAGAGGTAAGAAAATGGGGGAGGTGGGTTTACTAGTGGTAAATGTCATCGGCACTCCCCCACAGCCCCCATCAGTTTCCTTGAATCAGGCAGGGAAAAGTGTTGTCTGGAAGTAACCAGTGCAAAGAGTCAAAAAAGTTGTGTTGTTTTAAACCACCCAGAGAGCTTTGACTATCAAACAAACAAACAAACAAGCAGCTTAAGATGAAGACTGTGAGAAAGAAGGGAATGTTCTATACTCTTCTCTATCAACTTTTTGTGGCTGTACATTGCCCTCCACTGGCAAGATGATATGCTGGCAAGAAGGAAGTTTTGGTCGGATAATGAGAATAATATAAGGAATGCTGAAGTAAAGCTTTATGAACCATAATAATTGATCAAACACACAGGCTCATAATGATCTCAAATGCTGATTTAAGCATTAGCAAATTTCCAGAACACATGACATGGTAGAAATGCCTGACACTTATACAGCTTGCAGTTATTGTAGAAAACATCTTCTTTAATTAATTGTCTATGATCATTCCCATTATGTACTGGGAACATTTGCTCTGAAGTGAAAGACATCAGTCTTCCAGAAGGAAGATCCAGTGAACCATACTAATACTTCTACTTGGTGCTGGTTTGCCAGGAGAATTACACAACAAAGAATCTGTAAATACTGAGGATTGGCTCAAGACCCCATCTAGCATATTGAGTAAACCCATGGAAATCAGTGGAACTCCAGTTTCTCATGACTTAAGTGCCCATTGATTTTAATGGGTCTATTCTATCTATAACTACATCTGGATCTAACCCTGTATCTCCCTGTCTAAGTGGATCCTCAGTCTTCCATTTGTGACACAACATCTTAAACACCTTTCTACAAATTCATCCCACATTTTCTTTAGTGTTCACTATTTGAATATGCACTAGGACCAGCTTTCCTTATCTGATAAGATCTGACAAGTTCAGTGGTCCAAGCCATGTATAGCAGTCTGAATCAGCTGTTCTCCTGATTAGCTCTGAGAGCCAACAGCTTTATTGTATTACAGCTAAGCCATTTCTAAAGCTTCTTCTGTAAAGGCACTCTTCAGATAATCACAAATCCTTCAGGAGGTGCCTTTTCCCTGTCCTGATCAATGTCAGATTGCCTGCTACCCTTTCCATATAGCTTCTCAAACTGGAAAACAATAGCATTAGTGGAGTAAATATGCAATATCATAAATCTGCCATCACTGGAGATAAACAACACTTTTAACTTGAAATAGTGCAGGAAGCTGGTGCTACGGGCAGTATAAAACCATAATAAAAGGGAGCAAATCATGAAAATGTGGTTCTGTCACGATATGTTGGGGGTGTTCTCTGAACTTGTTCTTGGAGGAAACGTTGGCAGGCCATAAAGACCCCCTTAAAGGAGTGGCACCAACTTTTGTGAAAAAGGCCTTTGTCTGTTAACGAGCACCTCAACATTGGTGCTGTGATTCTGAGTTCATTCCCTTTGTAGCTGGTGTGGAAAGAACTGGACCTGATGCCTATGCAGAGATGTGACTGGATCTGGAGAGCGTGTGTGCCAGGGCAAGAAGGTGAGGAGTTCAGGACTAATGACTTATGTTTCTGTGCACCAGCCTGCTTACCTTCCCCACAGATGCTGCATCTAGATGGCTGAAATGTACATAGCATGAAGCCCCACAGCAAAAGAGATAATTATTGCCATATCCCTCACCATGCATCAGTAGAGAGCAGAGGGAACTGGAATACTCTCTCACTTTAGTAACCATCACTGACTTGAAAGCATTGCTGAAAATATAGCACTATGTTCATCTCTAACTCTTTTCATTGCTGGGCATTTTACAACTTGTGGGTCTAGAATCCCTTCAGCCATGCTTAAAATACATTAATTGTTTAGCAAGGCATACCACTTCCAAGAGAGATGCCTTCCTTGTTGGTAATACTGCTTTGGAAAAGTGCAAAAATGGTGCAATACTGTATATGGACTTGAAGAACCATAGACTACTAATCTTCAGAATCTCATTATGGTGGATTTATTCCTTGATATAAGCCAGAATCTTACAAATCCCTGCTTTCAGGCAAGCCGATTCCATATTGTCAAATGGATTAAGAGAAGTATTCTGTTTTGCTGGACAGGAAATATTTTGCAGTCTGCCCACAAAGGACTGGAAGCATCAAAACTTTGTAGAGCTTAATTAGCCTTGCTGCCAATTATTTCACAGTGTGTCAGTGCACCAAGAAACTGTTTGGGAAAACTCTTGGGTTCCTTGGTGACTTTGCTATTCTATTATTTCTTCATCATTTCATTTCATTCCATTTCAAGATTCTGTTCCGTTCCATTTTTATACTACCTCATAGGCAAAACTCTCCTGTCTTTTACAATTCATAAAACAAGACAACAAAATACAATAAAATTATAAAAACATTATTATTATAATTATTATTATTATTATTAGAACATTTCTATGCCACCCCTTGCCGAAGCCTCGGGGCGGCTTACAACACAATAAAATACAATACAAAAAGAACAATAAAAAAGTATAATATAAAATAAATAAATAAAAATATAAATGATATAAAAGAAGTTATAAAAGAAAAGTTGTAAAAGAAAAGAAAAGAAGAAAAGAAAAGGAAAGAAAAGAAGTCATCCTGGCCAGATGAATAAGTGAATATTGTTAACAATTAAAATGACGTTTAAAAACATAGAACATTAAAAAGTTCAAAAAGGTGTCAAAATAACAAAGAACACCTAGGATGGGCAAGCCTCTTAAACCCCTTGATATCAAAGTTAATCTTTAAAGGCCTTGGCATAAAGGGCCAACTTAACCTGGCATTTTAAAAAATGATAAATTCAGTGCCAGGTGGGCTGCAGTGGCAAAATTGTTCTAAATTTGGGTGCTAGCACAGACAGAGCTGTCCCCCTTGTTGCCACCCTCCAAGACTCCCTTGGAGTTGGTACTTGGTGCAAGGCTCCATATCTTGAGTGTAGTATCCAAATAGATTGTTGTTGGGAGAGGTGCCCTGTCAGGTATTGCAGTCTCAAGCTATGTAAGGCTTTACAGGTATAGCAGCTCCTTCATTTGGGTTTAGAAATATACAGGCAGCCAATGCAAGTGGGGCAGAAATGCTATTATGTGTTTGCACTTAGGGGTTCCAGCTATTAATCTGGCTTCTGCCTTCTGCATGACCCACAACTTTTAAACTGACTTTAATTCAGTCGCATGAACAGTGCATTGTAGTAAGCCAATTCAGAGATTACCAGAGTGTAAATTACTGGACCAGGCTATCCCTGCCCAGATAGGGGCCTAGGTGGGCCATCGATCAAAGCTGGGGGAAAGTACTTGAGTCACTGAAGTCACCTGAACCTCAAGTGACAAAGAAGAATCAAAGAGGACCCCCAAGCTATCAACCTGCTCCTTCAGGAGTTGTGGAAGCCCATCCACCTTGAATACCAATCAAAGGAACCATTTGCCAACAGTATCCCAATCTTGGTTGGCCTGAGCTTCAGTTTGTCAGGCCACATCTGGGCCAGACTAGATGGTCTGGGAGGCCCCTTCTGACTTGCTCAGATTCTATGTTTCTACATCAGTGTACTTTCTCACATCACTGGTGACAATGTATATTACAGGAGTGAATATGTCCCCAGCACTATCCACAGGTATAACCCACACAAGTCACCACTTGGGCATGCAGGTAATCAGCATAATAGTGGCTCTCATTGCGTTGCTGATATATTTATACTGGAATGGTACATGTGTGAGTTTGCATGGGAAAAATATATGTGGGCAAGTTGTGCCTCCCAGGCTGTATGTATTCATTAGTATGTTTACAAGGGCCCTGCAAAAAAGATGTTTCTGATGATGTGGACAAATTGACACACTTTCAGTTTGTACATGAAAAAACTACTGGAGTCTGCAGGTCAGGGTCATGATGCTGACCTGTTGCTACATTCCCACTTCCCCCTCTTAAAACATTCAATACACACAGGTTGGCTGTGTGAACAGAATCTCTCATATGAGATCTCACAGCATGGCAAAATTAATGAAGGGAATTCAAGACTGCATCAATACTGCACCACCCAAGCTTAGTCATAAATGCACTGTTAGCTCATGGGAACATAGGAAACTGCCTTATGCTGAATTAGATCACTGATCTTCTGGTAATAACTCTCCAGAGTTTTAGACAGCAGTGTTTCCTATCTGAAAATACTATGGACCACCCATTTGCATTCAATTATGTCCTTTTTCCTCCTTTGACAAATCTTGCAACAAGCAGTATCACTCTTAAAGCAAAGCAAAGCAAGTTTTCTCAGCTATTCAAATAAGGCCATGACCAAAGGAAACTCAGCATTCATTTGAAAAAAAAAAATCTCATTCTAAATCAACATTAGACTCTGATATTAGTTATCAAATGCACAGCATAGATTTTTGTAAGTAAAGAAACCCAAGATTTATATTTGGAGAAATGCTATATTTTGCTCATAGAGAAACTTGGAGAAAATAGTGCCATCCAGTGGACTATCAACATATAACTCCTTGTGGTAACCAAAGGATTTGGAGGCCATCTTCTAATGTGTGAAAATTTAGTCAGGCTTTGCTTAATTGGTAGAAGTGAAAGGCAACCTGGACTGTTTGGTTTATTACCACCTTGTACTTCACAATCTAGAAGACCCAAGATATCACTAAGTAAAATAAATAATCTTCTTCATTTTGTGTTTTAGATTTTGTGATTTGCTTGCAGGCAAGCTAGTTTTATTGGCATGAAAACTAGTAAGGCAGGTTGCCCTTTCAAGGATTAATTGAAATCTCTTTTAACAGCTGTACGTTAAAGAACACTTTGAATATCAAAACCGTGTTCTCAAAGGAAATGGCATACTTGGGTTACTGAAAACACTCTGGCATATTAAAATTGAAGGAACCTTTCTCATCACTTTCATTTCTACTGCTTTGTTTCCATTGAGCTTGGTCGTAAATTACACAGCAAGTTGAAGGGAGAGAGTATCTGTGGATCAATATCTAGACATGTGTTCTCTAAGTGCCTTTATTTGTTTTTCCTTCTACCATTGCCATCTGCCAAGGGAAAGAACAAGAAGACTGGTCCTTTGTTTCAAATGAAACCTGCAGGCAATTTTAGAAACCCTGTGCAAGTCGCAGAGTAGGGAGAATGAATAGTCTGACCAGGTCCTGTTTGCCACATGGTCATCTAGGTCTCTGTACAGAAGCCGTGTGCACACTACCTGTGCACATAAATGATTTGTGCACAATTTGATATAAATGTTGCTTGGTATAAATATGTGGAGATTGGGGTAGAGATGCCAGGCATGATCCTGACATGCCATTTGCTGTTTTATTCTACTGCCACTGATGTCTAAAACTAGGGTAGAATTTGAGGCATTCACTTATTTCCAGTGAAATTAAACTGCTCTGTTCAACACAGAAGTGGGGTGGAAGTGGAGCAACAGCACCCCCTTAAGTTTGCACAGTTTTAACCTAGGAATACAGCTTTAATCTCAGGAATACATCTTTAACCCAAACAGGGAGACATCCAGTTTAGGCAGAATCATCCCTAGTGGATGACGATGGAAATGTTTTGGATTGCCCGTGTGTAGAAGGGTATCATATGAGCATATGGTGAAACATGGTAGCCATTCAAAGAGACCTAAGTACCAAAGTAGAACATGTACACAGCAGAAATGTCTGAGGAGGTACACTGTGCATAGGTGTCTGAAGGTATGTCTAAGGATTGGTTTCTTTTTGGTATAACAGGATGCAATCCATAACCTTTTCTTTCTTTTGTGGTCTTCTAAGAGCATATTGGATTTTCTAGGCATACTGAAAATGGCATCATAAACCATGGCTCAAATTGGACCATGGATCATTATATGTTTACTTTGCATCCATTAATTTATGCATTCATTTGTGGGATTTTCACCCTGCTACATGCATCTGCAGACCTATCAAGGGGTTTACAATATCTCAGTAACAGTAACAAAAAATTATCAGAATACAAACAAAATAAAAACAGGAAGAGAAGAGAAGAGAAGAGAAGAGAAGAGAAGAGAAGAGAAGAGAAGAGACGAGGAGCTAAAACCAGTTCTTGCAAAACATGTTATCAGGAGCAAAAGGCCACCTTCTTGCATAAACATTTATATTAAAGTGAACAACCACCACAACCATCAACCATTGCCTCCTAATGCAATTAGAGCTGACTAGTTCTTATATAAATTTTATTTAATATGATTTTAGTCCATTTTAATCACTGTTGCTTTTAATTTCTAGTAAACTGGCCAAACCTATGGAAATGGGGCCATATATAAATATTAAAATACAATAATATTAATAATAATAATGCATGCTTAAAATGCAATGATGATGGCGATGGTGATGTTTTAAAAAACAAATATCAAAACAACCCAAACTCAAATGCTCCTAAATCCTGAAACTTCCTCTGAACAGGAAGTTCCATATTAGGTTTGCCATCAGTGAAAGGACCCTCCTTTTTAGCCTTGACAGTGTGTCCTCGGACAGAATTCGCAGTCATAACCAGACTCTACCTGTTGACCTTTGCATACAAGGGATCTCACACAGGAGCAGGGATCACTAAAGCAGGGGCAGTTAGATGTAGATCTGGATCTACTGACAAAATCTCTGTGTGATTCACATCAGGACAGCTAGTGTTTCCAAGCCCCAATGTCTAACAACAGCAACAAGCAGAAAACCTTCCACCCCTTCCAGCCTTTGTTAAGTTGCTCAGAAAGAAAATGTGCTTGGTTTTGCTTCCTATCACAAATTTCTAGGTGAACAGGTGCATTAAGCCACTCTGTTCTTTAATTCATTGTATGTCAGCATCCCTGAATCCATCAATCCCAGCCAGCAGAGGCAATGGTTAAGAATTATGGGTGTTGTAGACATATGCAGGACATATGCAGGACCTCAGGTTGAGAGGCTGGTCTCTGCCCATCTGCCTGAGCTGATACCTGGCCTTTACTGTCTCACATCAGGGGTCTCACAGTAATGAAAATAATAGACTAATAATAGATCCCTGAACCTCAAGTCCACTGAACATAATTATTCCCTGTTTTCCGGTATATACCTGGGGCAATAAATAATTCCTTTGCCTGCATTGCTTTTTAAAGGTGATTTGGTAAAATGTTAAAATGAACTGCGAACTCTCACAGTGGGGAAATAACTTATCTCATTTTGTATCAAAATTTAGTCATGTTCCTACTATCACTTTGATTTTGGTTAATCAGGGCCAAAACAGACCTTAAATGCACACCTACCAGCTAGGGAAGCTTTTAAGCTCCAGATCAGGTCCCCAGCATCTACTCTAGCATGAAGATTTCACTACTAGCTGCAAATGGAAAGTAATGCCTGGTTTGGACTGTTTAAACAAATCTGGATCCAGCTGCCAGTCTCTACATTGGGTGGGGCACCACCTGCTGTTTCACACTCTGCAGCATCTGATGATTATCTTGAAAACTTTACAAAACCACATGCCTGGCCACTGTAGCAGCCACCTCTCCTTTGCCTGCTGGGAATTATGCTGTGTAGTGATGCATGGTCATTCCCACTGGGAAATTCCCATGGAGAAGTGGCACCTTCTTCTTGCTTCTGTGCACCTGAAACAATTGCACCATCTTTGTTTTAAGGACCCTCCCCACAGCTCCCACAATAACCTCCTACCATGTCTCAATCTACTCCCATGGCTGCTTTTTAGCAATTCCCCACCCTCTCTGGAAATGTTTTTCCTGGTTTTATGGGAGGGGAATGGCCCCTTGAAAGTGGAGGGCGATGCATTTGTGGGCTAGCTTTAACTTTGAATATACCAGTAACTAAAAATACAAGCAGCTTTTTGGCTTTCAAATCTGTGGAGGATAAGGCTGTTAAATAGGTAGAGAAAAGCCTTCAGTATCATGTGAGGAGCAGCAGCATGTTCCATACTCATTTGCATAACTGCAATGTTAAAAGCCTGGGCAGCTTTTTCAGCCTAAAGATACCAGATGCTGACTCTGGCCCTTCACAGAGGCTGGGATCTCTCCAATTCAGTCCTGCTTCTTCAAAACAAGTGTTTCACATGTCCATGCAGAAAAAATAGAATTTGAATCATGTCAAGGTGCACACTTACGATAAAATGGAGGAGGCTATTATTATTTGACACCAGTAAGCATATCGATGCATGCTTCTGTACATTTAAATTGGACCCTTTCTTGCTAAAGCTGAGAGCTCACTGATCCATCTACTGAGTCATTAGGCAGTAGCAGCCTGGTTGGTTGCAGGCTTAGCCTCTTGTCCTTGCTTGTAGAGAGACCATTAACAAGGCTTTCTACCTTGTCACTGCATCTTTTGAGTTATGCCCTCTGGAGCCATTAGACAGAGGGCTAAGTATGCCAGAATATGCGTCTGGCAAGAACGGCCTGCTTTCTTGCCTTCAAGCCATTTCTCTCCACAGGCTATAGGTGAAGAGGGCATCAGGTGGGGAGGAGAGGTGTGAAGGATTGTGCAGGGCTGGTCCTTCCATTAGGTAGAGTGAGCCAAGAGCCTCAGGCAGCAGATGCTCTGTGGTGTGGTGGAGGCAGCAGTGGCAGCCCTCTGGGCATTCCTTTCTGCTGGAGGACAGACCTGTGTGTTCCAGGTAGTCTGCCTTGGACTGCCCGCTGCCCAGCTAGCCTGCTGGCCTCAGGAGAAGTGGAGGATGCTGCCCCAGTTCTTAGTGTTGAAGAAAGATTCAGGTGCCTGTCAGGCCAGCTTCCCTAGGATGAATGGCAGGAGATGCTGTCTTGTCCTTCTTCTGTTGGAGATTAGCCTTGGTGGGGAAGGTGAAATACTGCATTTACTTCTGGCAGGTGGAAGGAAAAGTCTTGCAATATATTGTGGGGTGTTGCTGAAATGTTCTGAGAAATTTTGGACTGGGAGTCAAGGAGGGGAGAATCTTGTATGAATAAGGGATTGAGTTGAAATTGAAAACAACTAGAGAGGATAGGGTGGTTCCTAGTGAATATAAGCAGAAAACCACTTTATAACTTTCTATAGTGTAGATATAGCATCTGGTCCTCTCACTTCCTGGCAAATAGATGGGGAAGAAATGGAGGTATTGACAGACTTTATTTTCCTGGGCTCCAAGATCACCGCAGATGGAGACTGCAGCCAAGAAATTAAAAGGCGCTTGCTCCTGGGGAGGAAAGCTATGGCAAATCAAGATAGCATACTAAAAAGCAGAGACATCACCCTGCCAACAAAAGTGTGTATAGTCAAGGCTATGGTTTTCCCAGTTGCAATGTATGGCTGTGAAAACTGGACCATAAGGAAGGCTGAGCGCAGAAGAATTGAGGCCTTTGAATTGTGGTGCTGGTGGAGACTCCTGTGAGTCCCTTGGACCGCAAGGCGATCAAACCGGTCAGTCCTAGAGGAGATCAGCCCTGACTGCTCTTTAGAAGGCCAGATCCTGAAGATGAAACTCAAATACTTTGGCCACCTAATGAGAAGGAAGGACTCCCTGGAGAAGAGTCTAATGCTGGGAACAATAGATGGCAAAAGGGGATGGCAGGGAATGAGGTGGCTGGATGGAGTCACTGAAGCAGTTGGTGTGAGCTTGAGTGGACTCCACAGGATAGTGGAGGACAGGAAGGCCTGGAGGAATGTTGTCCATGGGGTTGTGATGGGTCGGGCACGACTTTGCGACTAACAACAACAACATAGTGTAGATATAGACACTTGGTAAATTAGTCATCCATATCATTGCAGTAATCTTTGGAGACAGATCTACATGTGCCCCTGCTGTTTCAGCTAAGGTTAGTGGCAATCAGAAAAAGAGTGGAAGAGAACATGTCAATTTGGTAGTGGGACTCTGTTTCTGGACTTCTTTCCCCATGGAAGCCAGTCTGACATTGCCTTTTCATCACTAGGCAAAAATAATAGATTCTTTTTTTAATGCATTTTAATGTTGTTGCTGCTTTTATCATGCTGCTGGTTATTTTGGAATTTTATTTTCTTTTTATACACTCCTCTGGATGGGTGCCACATGCATATTTTAAATAACTAAATTTTGATATACAGCTAGGTCCAGGTCCTTCCCTCTTGTCAGGACAATATCAGACATGCACACTTGGCAAGTGATTGGTCTGTATTCCTCCAGGTTCTCCAAATTCAGTGGTACCTTGGCTCATGAACTTAATCCATTCCAGGACTCTGGTCCTGAACCAAATTGGTCATGAGCCAAGTTAAATTTCCCCATAAGGTTCAGTGTAAATAAGGTTATTCTGTAACTATTTTTTTTAATCAGAAAAATGTGAAGCAAAGTGACAAAGAAACATAGAAACAGAGCGAGTCAGAAGGGGTCTCTCGGGCCATCTAGTCTGACCTCCAGCACCAGCTGGCTCTGCTCACGACATGCCCACCATGTGGACGTCCAGCCTATCCTTGAACACCCACACTGATGAGGCCTCAACGACCTCTCGTGGAAGCCCATTCCACACCCTCGGGGTCCTAACTGTCAGGAAGTGCTTCCTGGCATCCAACTGGAACCTTGGCTCCCTGAGATTTGCTCCGTTGGAGCGCGTCCTGCCTTCCTCTGCAGGGGAGAACAACAAAGATTGCAGCCATCTCCCCGTCCCTACCCCTGGCACGACTGCGATTATGCCCATCATCCATGCACTCGCCCATCATCCTGGTGCACTTGGGAGGGGGAGAGACGAGCGCGAATGCAGGTGCACTCGGGGGGAGATAGGTGCGATCGTGCTGAGGGGGCAGGTGGCTGAGATCACGGTTGTGCTCCTGCAGGAAAGACGGGCACAATCATGGGCGCGCTCGTGCAGGAAAGACGGGAGCGATCTCGGTCATCTCCCCCCTGCTCCCTGCTTGGGGGGCTGTGGGGGCACCATCCAATGCAGAGTTTGCGACATGAATCAAAATTTTTATGAAATTTTTGTTCGTGACCCGATTTGGTTGTGAACTGAGGTGTTCGTGAGCCAAGGTACCACTGCAGTTGAAGTGTTGCTAGGGTATGGAACTTTAGCAAATAAATGTCAGTGGGTTTAGGATGTTATCCTATACCAACATACCTGGAAGTTTGCTCCACTGGAACTCAGCTGAACTTATCAGTAGATATCAATATATAAATACCAATTTAATCTATATCAATAGATTAGGATGGGCTATCTATGCACATGGTAGGCATGTTGTGAGCAGAGCCAGAGGTCAGACTAGATGGCCCAGGAGGCCCCTTCACTCTGTTCCTATGTTTCTACATTGTGAGTGCTTAATGCATGTAACCATCTAAACTTGGATGCTTACATTCATCCCATGCATGGAGTAAGGGTTATGCTCATCTGATGCATGGTGTTCGTGATCTTCATTATCTCATGCTCTGTATTTCGTGTAGATGGTCTTTTTTGGACATCTAAATGAAGCATCATGGAAGGGGAGGGAAGGAGGCTGGAATGCTGTTGGGTATGGTATAGCATGTCAGTCTCTTGCCTCTGGTATGCTTCTTTTCCTGCTTTCTAAGGAAGAGATGCACACCTGACTTGTGAACAGTATACTGCTACTATACTCATTTCTACCTCACTTACTACATTTATTAAGCATTTTTCAACTTCACTATCAGGGAGACATAAGGAAGTAAGTAAATGATTGTACGGCATTTTGAAAATATTAAGAATATCTGGCACTACTATTTGGTGGTACTCCTGGGAAAATTACAAAGCCTGAATATAAACTCCAAAACAATATTTATGCTGTTAGAATTGCAAATTATGATAATGGCTGGAAGTTGGAGAAAACTTTTCCTATTTTCTGCGGTAATTCCTCTTCCATAAGTGTGTTTATTTCATTTTCATACCTATGGCTCTCCAAGGAAGAGTCTATACTGTATAGCCATTTACCCAAATGGCTGGTTCCTCAATCAAACTACAGTAAAGTGTAAGTCTTCAAAATAAATATATGAGGTTTATCACCACAGTATTGAAGTACTATTAAAAATAAACCTACAAATTTTGAATGCTAAGCAACTCATGGAATGCTGGAATGCTGTTCCAAAATCTGAGTAGATTTTATGTACTGGTGAAAAATAGGGTTTCTCTCCAATATACTATTAGCCTATTATAAAGGGCATTTAACTTTTTAAAATCTTTCCATTGCATGATCCTTTGATAAAAACTTTATTTGATCTTGGTATATCATGAATAATGTTTCAGTGAATTTTCTAAAATGTCAAATGTGGCATATCTAATGCGGCTGAGCAACTGTAAAAACCACAGCCCTCATTTCACCACTTATCAGCTTTGCTTCGATGCTGTTTTATGCCACCTTTATCAATCTTTTTTGCCCCTACTGCCATTTGGTTTCTGGTCCCTCACTAGATCAGATCAGATGCAGGGTCATGTAAATCAGGTTAGATTGCCACAGGCAAATGCATTAAATGGAAGTGAGGGCAAATGAGGCTCAGGACAATGAGGGCAATGAGAAAGAAAGAAGATGACACTGAGAGGAATAGCACTGATATAGCATGCGTGCATTTGCAAGGTGTGCCGCAAAAGCTCTGATGGCACGAAGGGCTTCACCACCACAAAATGAGAACAAAGGTGGTCAGAAATTTTGGGTCAACTAATTCCAAATGTATGCATTTATTTATTCCATCTGTTGCCTCTTTGCCCCTACTCCCCATTCAAATAGGTTAAGCTGACCAGCTCAAGATCACCAGTGAGCTTCACAGCTGGGGCGAGGGGTTTAAACAAGGCTTTTTCAACCCTATTCCAATGCAGGGGTGTAAATCTGCCTTGTGAAGTTCTCCAGATGGTCCTTTGTCTCACTCTCATTTACCCAACCACCAGTCCTTCTAAAAGGTTAGAGTGGCTCTCTTAAACCTTTGTTGCTGCCTGGAAGAGTTTTAAGCAAATAAATGCTGGTATTTTTGGTAATTGAACTGCAATCCACCAGGTGGTCTTGAGTAAACCTGTCATCCGTGATTGTCATGAGACAAAAGTGAAATCAGCCTGGTGGAATGCTTTGTATACTGAAACAGTTTGATAGAAATACTAATCTGGGACCATTATCACCCACATCACTTCATGTGAATGGTCTCACCTGGCTCTGTTGCTGGTTTAACTATGTCTTCTCTGTCCAACAGCAGTCAACTCTTTCCTCTTTTAAATAAGGTAGAGAGAGAATTTAGAAAGCTGTAATGTAAGCCTGAGCTGAAAATATTAATCAAACTTTCCCTACACCTACCCACCCTGGGAGGAGAATGTTTATGGAAGTGTTTGCACTAGAATTTACAGCATATTCATAAAATCCATTATTTACATGCCCAGAACCATCCTCATTACCTGGTATTCATCACCACCCACATAGTCCTCCAACGCAGATCTTCATAGTGTGTCAGTGAATTAGTCTGTCGGTTTTCAGCCTGTTGCCGTCCAGCTGAGAGAATCAAGCCTCTAGGGGTGGTTTTCTTTTCTTTTTTTGGTCTGTTTTGTTTTTTACAGAGCATACTTGTAAAGTGGAAACAGATTCATGACAGAAATAGCAAGGGGTGTAGGAGTGTGGTCATGAACCATGTCCTCAAATGCCCTTTTTGAGCAGGAAAGATCTTGGAAAATGAGTAATGAGCCAATTGTCCTCCACTCAGAGCATAATTCGGGTCAAAACTGCAAGCAGTATTGTTGAACATATTTTTTAAAAAAACTGTTTTTCAGGAGTTCTAAAATTGGCTTGCAATGCTTTGTGCATACATATGCTTCCAATAGCACATGGTAATTAAATGCAAGATGAAGGAAGGTAGCATGTTCCCACACCAGAGATACTTAGAATTACTCCTTTCATAGAACAAACTTCTCATTCACCCTACATGAGTCCAGGACATGGTCTAAGACATGTTGAACCATAGCAGATCTCAGTTTGTCCAGTGCTGGGACAGGAAACTACTTGGGAGCATCAAGGTAAAATGATTTTTTTTAACATGTGATAAATATGCAAAGAAATTTAGTCTAAAGGCCTAGTATTTGTGTGCTTGTTTGAACTAGGCCTCTTCACACATTGTCAGCAGAGAGAAAAGTTTGGCTTCCATTTTGTACATCCCTTCATGCCTTGGCTCAGTAGGTTCCATATTTCTTGGAAAGTGAGTTAAAGATGCCTAATTAACTAGGACAACTCAAGCTTGAATCTTTCTAAACAAAATCCTTTATTGGCTTGGATAAGGATTCAGCTAGAGTAGATCTCCTGAGAGATCTCCTGATATTCCTCTAGTTTCTAATCAAATCAAAGCCTTATGGTGCCATGCTTTCAATTAGTTACAGAAATCAGTGAGATTGTAACTATTTCTGACCAGTACAACAAGCTCTGCTATAAATTCAAATGCCTTCATTCTGGGAAACAGTCATTTCTTTTGCACACCTGGAAATTGCCCTCCAATGACTGTGCCTGTCCTATATGACATGGGCATTTCCCACAGGCAGGCATTTGGCCATGGTGTGAACAAACACAAGAATTACATGGACCCTTGGTCTGCTTCAGTATTGTTCCCCTGAAATTCTATGTCTGCCTTGCCAAGAGTTCCAGAACCTAATCAGGCAGTTTATCTGGTAGTAAAACCAATGAAGGATTCTACAGTGCAGGGATGAGGAAGCTATCGCCCCACAGGTATTATTGAAGAAAAATTCCCTCAACCTTGATCATGGGTCCTGTTAATTCTTTACCAGCATTTGTTTCTTAAACATTTGTCACATCTGCTCCCATAAAACAGGGGGCTTCTTTCTGATAACAAATCAAGTATGTGAAATGTGCTCCTGTCGAGGCTCTGGTCGAACTGTGGAACGGAGAGATGACCAGGGCTGTGGACATGATCGCTCCCAAGCGTCCTCTCCCACCGGGCAGAGTCCGCTCTTCCCCTTGGTATACACCTGAACAGTGGGCGATGAAGCGGGTTGGGAGGCAACTAGAGCGTAGGTGGAGGAAATCACGGGATGAATCTGACCGAACACACTTGAGAGTCCACTATCGGACCTATGCTGTGGCAGTGAAGGCGGCGAAAAAGAAGTTTTTTTCCGCTTCCATTGGCTCCTCACAAGGCCGTCCGGTGGAGCTTTTTCGAGTGGTACAAGGCCGGGTTCTAAGGAAGATCCGATGCCACCCTCAAAGGCCCGCTGTGACGACTTTGCCAGGCATTTCAGGGAGAAAATCGCTCAGATTTGTCACGAGCTGGACTCCACTAATGAATCAGAGGTCTCTGGGGAGACGCCAATGCTACCGTCTGGTCCAAAATTATTGGAGGAATTTCAATTATTGCGGCCCGAAGATGTGGACAAGGTGCTTGGATGAGTACGTCCCACCACTTGCCTATTGGATCCTTGCCCGTCTTGGTTAATAAATAACTCCAAGCACGGGATTGGGACCTGGATCTTGGAAGTGGTTAACGCTTCTCTGAGGGAGGGTTGAGTGCCTGCCCCTTTAAAGGAGGCGGTAATACGACCAGTCCTGAAGAAAGTGTCACTGGATCCAGAGATGGCCACTAACTATAGACCTGTGGCCAACATCCCATTTCTGGGCAAGGTGTTGGAGCGAGTGGTGGCGGGACAACTCCAAGCACTCTTGGATGAAACTGATTATCTGGATCCTTTTCAGTCCGGCTTCAGACCTGGGTACAGTACTGAATCTGCCTTGGTCGCCCTGTACGATGACCTGTGCAGGGAGAAGGACAGGGGGAGTGCGTCCCTGTTGGTTCTTCTGGACCTCTCGGCGGCTTTCGATACCATCGACCATGGTATCCTTCTGGATAGGCTAGCGGGATTGGGGGTTGGAGGCACTGCTTTGCAGTGGTTCCGCTCCTATCGCAATGGTCGATTCCAGAAGGTAATTGTTAAAACATATGATCTGGCCAGGGCAACTTCTTCTTCCTTCTCTTTTCTCCTCCTATATTATTTATTTACTTATTTTATACTGATAATTTTAATCTTGTTTTTTGTATTTAATGGTAATTTATTGTGTTCTATTGTATTTCAATGTATTTTATTGTGTTGTAAGCCACCCCGAGGCTTCGGCAAGGGGCGGCATAGAAATGTTATAATAATAATAATAAAAAAATAAAAGTAAACAGTCATGTTTTCCTTGACTTCCCAAAAGCTCTTGTTCAAGATTAGGCATGGTTGGGCACCTGTGAAGGGCCCACAGACCACTAAAAAGATCCTCCTGGAGTTCCTCCTTCTCTTCACAATTGCAACCTGCTCATTCACCTGCCTAGACAACAGTGGTGGAAAGTCAGAGAAGGATGAGATGGTATTCCTTACAAGCTCATTGGGTCTCTTTCTCAAACAAGTGAAAGGTAGCAATGATAGAAAAGGATGGGGAATGAGGAGCAATAGGTGCTCTTGTTTGTTTGTTTGTTTACTTATTTTTCTCCCATGCCCATCAGTGCAAAGTCTCCCTCTTGACAATGGCAGAGGATAGTAGACACATTGAGGAAGAGGGTGAGGGTGTCATGCCCAAAGGTCCTCAGAAATCTGGAGACAGCACTGACTGTATTAGACTTGATGCAATGAGTCCTGGGTAATTTGATGGGCTGAGTACCTTTTCATCATATTCAAGCAGGATTTGATATGTGTGAACTTGGTGGCTTGCCCACTATCAAGAAGTATTAGATTGGTGGGTGCTTGAGATGCAAACTTTTCAATTACAGTCCCATGATATTTATTTATTGATTTCATTTCAACTCATACCACCCAATAGCTGAAACTCAGTAGGCAGTTTACAAGAGTTCATAAAAACAGTACAATAAAATACCATGCAATCATACAAAAATACAATCATTTTAAACAGGAGCAATTAAGAACAGCTAAACACATAAAATGCAGAATAGCCATGTAAAAAACCTCTGGGATGGGCAAGCCCTTAGATATCCCATTATATCTTTAAAAACTTCAGCATAAAGGGGGATCTTAACCTGGTGTGGAAAAGATGACTAGGTTGGTGCCAAGCAGGCCTCAGGGGAGAGGCATTCCAAAGATGGGAAGCCACCACAGAGAAAGCCCACACTCTAATTGCCACCTCCTGAGCCTCACTCCAAGTTGGCACTTGGAGGAAGAGCCTGGATGTGGAGTATAGCATCAGATCTGCTTCCTAGATAGGTGCATACAGACCCTCTGTGGCTGACATTTAAATGGACTTTGAAGGCTATTTTTGTTTCAAACTGTTTTCAATTGCATTTTAATTTTGTGTATTTAACTGCCACTTTTACATTTTCAAATGCTGTTTGCATTTGTTTTTGAAATCATTATACTCATATTCTGGTGATATTTTTAACTGCTGGCAGTATAATACTATAATAATATTTTTAGACTGTAACTTTATACCTTGTAATATGTTTGGTGACATTTTATATTTTAATATATTTTTAGTTGCCTTTGTATGGGCAACCGTGAAAAAAGTCATTTAATAGTAGAATAGAATAGGTCCTTTATTGCTCTCAGATGAACCGTGGGTAAAGATGGCTCCCTTTTCTCACATGATGTACCATCACCAAAGTCTGGGTCTCGCTGATATCAATAAAGCCTCCAGCATGCCAATAACCTGGCTCCTGGTCACACAGTTTGTGTTCAGCATGGCCAGGCTGGCCACACAGGGCTAGTGCACATGAGGATGTAGGGGGTAGGACCAGAAAATGCCTGAATGGGGCTTAAGTGACCTCTGGCTGGGTGACCCAGGATGCTAAAGGAAAAAGGAAACAGAAACAAGGCATAGTAATAAGGAAAAACAAGCAGTAGCAGCAGCATCTACTAGTAAATCCAGTCATACTCAACTGGATTGCAAATGGTGAATATTTTCCCAGGGTATTTAAGGGAAGTATTCTAATCCCATCTTTTCAATTGACATTGCATGGCCAACAATAAAAATGAGAGAATATTCTTTGTGGCCCAAAATATTCAGCTTATGTTGATGGGATGGCACTGGGAGTGGATGACAGAGAGAAAAACAAATATAGACTTCAAAGGAGCATGAAGGCAGGGTGCTTGGGAAATAAAGTACATTATCTTAAATTTAATCACCAGAGTACTCTCTGCCCTTTCCTTACTCAGAATCTCCTGAAATGCATCTTCGTTTCCTTCAGATGTCTCATCCAGTCAAGATTAGGAACATAAAGTGGCCCTTCTCCTCTACTCTCTTCTCTGGCATTCTTCTGTCTTCCTTTGTTAACTTTGCCACTGCTCTGTTGCAGTCTGAGACTATGACTTTGACCAGTGTTGTGCATCTGAGTGACCAAGGGCAGGAGGAGGGTGAGGATGATAATAAGTGCTTCAGTTAATTCCAAATATTGCCATTTCAACTATTTCCAGCATTTCACATTTTCTGCTGCATTCATAAGCGGCTTGTCTGCTCAAGAACTGCAAAATCCTCCAAGTCTTAATGCCTCAACTTTGAAATGGGCTGTATGAAGCTTGAATCCGAGCTCATGTCAAGGGTCTGGTTTACACATCCATTCAGTTAAATAGGAGCTACAGTTCTGTGAACATTTACCTGGGAATAAATCCCAAGAGAATCCATGAGTGCTTTTAGAGTAAGGGCACTCTTAGAACAACTATCATAGACATAATGGGCTTCCTGAGGGGGCTATTGGATTGTTCCTTCACTCTTCATATACACTTTTAAATACTACTTGCTAAGAGGTAGTAGACGGTGTTTCTATGCTGACTGTGCAACAAAGCATTTCCAACCTCTGCTGCCAGAATGAAAATGTGAACTACTGACTTCTGAGCAAGTTAGTGCAAATACTTGCAGGCTACCAGTTAAATTTGTGACTTAGTTTCAAGCCTGATGTATTTTGAAGCATTTTGATCTACTCTGGATTCCTTTGGTTTCAAAAGGCAAAGTGAGATAAAGACTGGACAGCTTATATAACACATTTTTTGCAATATAGTTTGGGTTGTATTTTAAACAGGTAAGAGACAAACAAAATCCAAAGTAACATGATATAATTCTGCAAGAGAAAGGTTTGTGACTATGATGGACAATGTTGTGTTGTTATGAGCTATCAAGTTGTCTTTTACTGATGGCGACCCAGTGAATAAATGCCTTCAAAATTGTCATGTCCTTGAAAGTTCTGCTTGGCTCTCGTAAACTTGAGGCTGTGACTTCCTATATGAAATTGATCTTTCTAATAGTTGGCCTTCTCATGATGAGCCCAAATTACAACGTCCTCAGTTTCATCATGTTTCCTTCCAGGTCACGTTATGGCTTGACTTGACTTAGGACTCACTCATTTGTCTTTCTGCTGGTGATTCACAGTGATTTCACAAAGCTTTGTTCCCACACTATATTTCAAATGCATCAATTTTCTTTTTCTTCACCATCCAATTTTTGCACCTATAACTTGCTCTGTGCATTCATAGAAGCCACTTAGAAACCAAACATAGGAATACAGGTTTATTTCATTATCATAAAATAATTCCATGTAGAGTTGCACTAAATGGATTAGCTTCATAAAAAAAAGTACCAGAAGACAGGAATAGCTTGGGATGAAGTTGGATAAATGAGATTTAAATACAAGGGATCACAGATCAGTGGTAGAGAGCACATGTTCTGAGCAGGGTCCAGGCATCCATAGAGAGGGCTAAGACGAAATCCCTGGAGAACTGCTGCCAGTCATTGTCAATAGAATCAGGGACTTCCTTTGTTATACATACATACACATTCACAGTGTGTCTGATTTGCCACCAGATCCCCAGTCATGGTTTACATAATCCAGAATATATATGCATTATAATTACAGCTACATGCAAACAAGATGGTGGCAACAGGAATGAAAGGCACACATGCATGGTAGACTAATCAGGACTCAATATGTTTATCTTAGGCTAGTACTTGTTAAGTGTTTCCATTTATCGTTGCACATTTGATTGCGTCCAAGTCAGTTGATGCCTAAAATCTTGGTGGTAGGACAGAGATCAGCTCTGGCATATCATCTTTCTTTGTTCCCAACAAAGACATTCAGATAAAATGGCTTTTGGAGGTGGATTAGAGTTCCATTCAAGTCCATCCATTCCATCATTTTCTAAGCTCTCAACAAATCTCATTCCAGATGTTTCCCTAGTACAAACAGTTCTCTGTGTAGCTTGAATGGAACTAATTATGCTCTAAAGATACTATACTATTGCACAGCTAAGGATATGATGCACCTATCTTATTTCTGTAAGTATTTGCTCCTGCATCCATGCTGGCATTGTCTTCCACCGCCAATGTGCCTTGCTTTGCTTTGCTTTGCTTTGTTGCAATGCAGATCTGAATTGTTACATTTCATACATTTAATAGAGTTTAGTGTGGTGAAGAACCAGTGAGTGGTATTGGTTGGACTGGAGGCTTCTCTACATTAATATTTATTGTACACTCATTATCTCCTAGGGCCTCTCTCATGCTTACTAGACATCTTTGCACCTTTTTCAGAGTGAGGAAAATTAGCTATTTTCTTGAATGCTATCATTATTTGCTATAGAAGCTAAGTGTGGTTTCACAATGCTGCTCTGAACCATATCATTACCTTGTGTTGCATAAGGCAACATGAAGAAACATTGAGAATGGCAGCAAGGGGGTGGGGAGGAGGGGCAAGAGAGAGAGAGAGAGAGAGAGAGAGAGAGAGAGAGAGAGACCTTCATGTGAAGGATGTTCTAATTCTTCCTCAAGTAAAATGGTAGAATGCCAGGCTATGTCTCCTGTAGACAAGTCCTGGGACCAGGTTGTAGTCCCTCCTAACTATGAGGCTCACTGGGTGACTTTGGGCTAGTCACTGACATGTAGCTTAACCTGCCTCACAGGTTTGCTGTTGTATGTGATTATGCACAATAATGTTATGGGAACGTAATGTTTCCTATTCAAAGCAAAGCACATTTCTACATGAGAAATTGTGCACTTGTGCTCCTTCACTCACAGAATTTGTGAGATCTTTTACACAACATCCTCTTCCACCTGGACCCTCCCACATTTTATAGCCATTGTATGACTTTCTTGTATGATGTTGAGTTTTAAATTTTAAATGTGTGGCAAACTGGAATAAAAGGTTATGTAATTCAGCAATTGCATTGTATTGCAGCACCACCTTGTGGTTACAGAATTCATATAGGAAGGCAGAAAAAACAAAACCCCATAGAAAGACCAATATGCAAATAACATTCTCTTTCTTCTGCAAAGGAAACTGAAGAAGCTTTCTTGAAGCACCATGTTAGACGCATCATGTAGAGAAGCCCAGAGACTTCTCTGCTAGTAGCACAGGTGAGGTGAATTGCAGCTGCTCAGCACATGTATCATTGACACGTTGTCTTGTGCTTAATTGCTGCTTTTGGGGGTGAATCCTATAATGGAAGTTAACATACCTTGTTCAGGGAAGGAATATGCAGTCACATTGCCCAACCTTTAGACTCTTCCTCTGGAGCCTCAGAAACAGCTACAACAAGACACAGGTGGTGAAGAATTCTGTGGAGGTGAATTGTCCCTGAGGATGGGGCAGATCATGGCTTCCAGTGGGAGAATATTTCCAGGGTGAGCTCAGGATCTGCTGATTCTTGGCAGGATCCTGAACTACTCTGGAAATAACAGGAGCTTTCTGATGAAGGGAGATATTTTTAACTCTCCTTTTCTGCTTTGGAGGCTTTAGATGAAGGAAGAGGCTTTTTCCATGAGGACACATCCCTTCATGCTGGCCTTGATTGGGTTTGAACTAGAGGAAATGGTAGGACCACAACCTAAAGGAGACAGGACCCATTCCTTCCCTCTCTCTTTCTGATACTCTTCCCTCACTTTTTCTCTTGCAGACATACACTGCTAGTAAGCTTCTGGTGTAAGAATCAATTGTTTTTGTCAGAAGGCTGTCACAGTTTACGGTGGGCTCTTGAAACTGGATAGTGGGCTACATGTGTCACTAGGCCTGCAAGCTGTCTTTGCGCCTCATCCTACCTCAAAACATGGAGGAAGGGTATGTAATAAATGGGAATATCTAAGATTGACACCCCATTCATCTTAAATGTCTGCAGTCCAATAAGGAGACTTCCGGGATTGAAGACCTAGCTGGTATATATCGTATGCTGAAACGTCTATGGTCCAGCAAGAGGAAGGTAAAAACAGCATCCTTTTGCTGCATAAGGGACTCATTAAGATGCAAATGGGGAGCTGCAACAGCAGGTCTACAGTCCAATGAGTGCTAGTGAAGTGTGGAAGCCAAAATAAGAAGCTTGGAAGAGCTGGGTGATTTTGTCCCATTGACTACAAAAAGTCCATAGAGCAGAATTTAGCTGTCCTGCTCATTCACAGTTCTACCCCTTCCATGCCCCAGTTTCCTTTAAGAAGTCTTGACAGATGGCTTCTGTTCACACTCAGCGTCTATCTTATTCAGGAGGAAGGTTCCTACACTGAGGTTGGATGGACTTGTGATGTTGGGCTCAGGCCTAGAGTCAAGAGTTGGCATGGTTGAGTATCTGCTTAGGGCCCATAACCCAACAAGGGCCAAGAGCCTCCTGAACTTGCTCTACCTCTTCACCAATGCATAATAAACTGTTTGCTCACCTGCCTCCCAATCTGGTGGTGCTGAGATGGAGGTGCAATAGATCTCAAAGGAATAAAGGGCCAATGTAATTCAATTTTTAAAAAGGGATCTGGTGGGAAATTAGCTAAAATTAGCTTAATCCTTGCTCCAGGTAAATTATTTATTTATTTAAACTATTTATATGCTGTCCTATTTGCAAAAATGCCTCAGGACGGCTTACAATATAAAATATAACATCAATAACAAAATTAAATTCCCGACCCACACTGGCTGCAGCTAAAAACATAGAAAAGACAATATTAAAACTTATTAGTTGAACTTAGTTGAAATTGCTATCAAAGGTTAATATTAGTAAATGTAAGGAGGGACAAACCCTGTTGAGAAGGATTCAACATGGCTTCTGGAAAGGCAAGTCCTATCTCACTCACCTTTTAAAAATGTTTGTGAGTGTCAATCCATAAATGGATAGGGTGACCTGGTAGGAATGGTTTCCTTGGACTTCTAAAAGGCTTTTGATAATGTCCCTCATCAAAGGCTCCTTAGCAAATTTAGCAGTCTTGCAATAAGAGGAGAGTCATTGTATGGATCAGTAATTGGTTAAAGAACAGAAAGCAGAGAGTACTTATAAATGGTAAATTTTCTCAGTGTGGGCATGTATACAGGAATTCACATTGGAATCAGTCTCTTGCATTTGTTCATTAGTGATCTGGAATTGAAAATAAACAGTGACATGGGCAAGTTTGTCAATGATACCAAATTATTTAGAATAGTGAAATTAAAAAAGAAACTCTTCAGACTGGAAGAAGGGGCATCAAAAAGTGTCGGTGTAAGCAAGTATAAAGCCAGAGGCACTGCTTCAAGGAAAAATGTTCGATAACAGGCTGGACTATATCACCTGTTCTGTACACTAGCAAGCTGATAAGCAAGGCAGGAGCTGCAAGGTGGAGGTGCTGCTTCTGGGATGAAACACCTGGACTTGTTCTAGTTGCATAAAATGTTTTAAATACCATTTCAAATTTTTCATTGAAATGTTATACTTTGTATTGTAATGTACTGTAATGCATAAATGGCTAACAGGGCAGAAACTTTGGTTAGTGTTGAAATGTTGGGCAGTGTAGAAATTAAAATAAACAAATGTAAAATGATACACAATGGAGCAAAAAAACCTATTCAAGTATAAGATGGTGGGATTTCAACTGGTGGTGACAGATAAAGAAAAAGATTTGAGCGTTGCGGTGAACAGTTTATAAAAAGGCAAATTCCATGTTAGATATAATTAAAACAAGAATTGAAAATAAATTGCCAGTACTGTATTCCCTAAATACAAATCTGTATTCTGTACAACCACAAACAGAATAGTATACAGCTTTGGTCACCACACCACAGATCTTGTAGAGCATGAAATAGGGCAGAAACGGGAATTAAACTGATGAAAGGGATCAGCAGTTCCTTGATAAGAAAAGATCACAATATCTGGGTCTGTCAAACTTTGAAAAAAGGCTACTGGGGGGAGGGGCAGGATAAAGTTGTCCAAGATCAAGCATGGTTGGAAAAAGGAGATGGTGGACATTTCTTACTCTCGTTCATTGTACTAATAAACAGTGCCATTCCATGAAACTGATTGGTGGAAGATTCAGGACAGATAAAAGTACTTTGCACAGCACATAGTTAAACAATGGATTTAACTACCACAAGACGTAGTGATGGCCACCAATTTGGACAACTTTAAAAGGGGGCTTGACACATTAATGGAGGATAAGGCTACCAATAGCTGTTACTCCTACTGGGTATATGGTGCCTCAAGGATTAGGAGCAGTATGCCTGTGCTGACCAGTTGGGGGGAAACATGGCAGGAAGGACCTGTTGCACCGGTGAGCTGCTTGTGTGTTTCCCATGGTCAGCTAACTGGGCACTGTACAGACAAAATCCTGGACAGATGGCTCCAAGGTCTGATCCAGCACAGTTCTTCTTATCTTCTTATTCCATGGTCCACTTGCCCTCTGTTTCTCAACAAAGCAAATGTTAGCAGTGATGAGGTGTGATAGCAGCTGGTTGCGATGCTCATGAGAAAATAGACTGAGAGAGGAAATCCATCGAGAGTGTGTAGCCCAAGGGCCCTCCAAAATCTAGTATCCACACTGGTTGGGCTCACTTACCTGATTCATTAGGATCAATTAGTTCCTTAAAGCAAATGACACTTGTATTCTGGATGGTATCACTTCATTTGGGGGAGACCAGTATGTGATGGATTTTCCTTTTCAGTAGGCTCTGGTCTTTTGTTCTGTCCCACCTTTGTGATTCTGTTTTGTAACTTTGCAGATGGTAACAGGACCATGAGTTATTCCTCCACCAGCAGAAATAGGATTCACAGGGAAGGATTGACAGCTCCAGTTGTCGACAGTAGAGGTGATGAATGACTTGCCTGCCTCCCTTCCCACCTCCAGCCATTTCCTTTTGTCAGTGAGCCCAAGGAAACAGACAGGACAAGAAATGAAGACCCGGCTCTTCCTTTTCACGTTTATTTCATTTTTGTTTTTTTGTGGGTTTTTTTTAAAGACCACAGAAGAGCAGAGCATTCATAGATGTAAATAAACGGACACAAAAACAGAAGTTAAATACATTGAGAAAAGAAAAGAAAAAAGAAAAAAAACTTTTTTTTTCTTTTTTACACACACACACTGCGCTTTTAAAATGTTCTTCCACAGAGCTAGTTTTTGAAAAACTGCCAAAAAAAAAAAAAAAAAACCCAAAATAAAATAGAATGGCCGCATTCTTGTTTCATTAAAGAGAACTTCAGATCATGTCTACAGTGCTGGGGAAAAATATATATAAAGATATAGATATATATATATTTATATGTATATAACACTGTTAATGAGGAGAATTCTAACTGCCCAGCAGTGCAGCAAGAAGAGACTCAATATCCCAAAGGCCCAGAGGAAAAATTTGGCTGCAGCTGGCAAAATAAGAAAGGTTGGGAGTTGCTGGAGATGACTTTACCAATCTTCTCCTTGTTCTTATCTGCATAACCTTTTTCTTGTTAGCAGGAGCTTACCACAGGCCACAAAGCATATGACTTTTATTATACAAACATTTTAAATGCACATTGAGCAAGATCTGTGTCAGGTTGCATGTGTCACTGGGGAAGATGGAGTAGATGAGCGTGGCAAGGGGTGGTCATAATTTTGAAGCCGTGTGGACAGTTGTGTGACGGAATTTCGGCACATTTCTGTGTGGGTGATGGTGTATCTTTATGAGACCAAGGTGGAAGACTAATGAGACAACTTCAGAGAGGGAAAACACTACCATTTGAGAAAGCCTTTTAGTGAAAGATAGTTAGAAAGTCATGCTTCTTGTGTATAGTTATGTTGGATATAAGGTTTCATCCAAACTACATTAGTTGCTCTGAGGCCCCATCAAAATCAATGGGGTGAGTTAACTGTAACTTAAGTCTCATTGATTTCAGTTTCAATGGACACAAAGGGCAACTTGCTTAGTCTGGATCCTAGTCCATTTAGGTACTAGGGATTACAGAAGCAATCAAGGCAGAGGATAAATTCCTGTGAGGAACCCCACTGCTTCTCACACAAGTCACTTCAAAAGAGGTGCTTAACAAAATACAGTTTTTGAATGTCCTGTGTCATCAAAATGACCTTGTCTTCACACTGAACTGCATCTTGCAGTTTATTATGTTTTTATTCTGCCTTTCAGTCAATGGACCCATAGCATGGATGCCAGGTGATCTAAGCAGTTAATTACAGAGCTTCATTCAGAGAAACAAATGGCTATTTGGGTTCAATGAATTCGGGTTAAAAATGGCTATTTGTTCTGAACATGGCATCCAATTTCAGAAAGGTGCATATATGCATATTCAGAAGAAACATGCATTCTTTAACATCTCTTGTGAAGCTTCTGTCTATGATGGTTTAGAGATGGTGTCTCCATTAGCTGATGCCACTGTATCAGTGGGCAGAAAGTTCAATGTGAAGTTCAATGTTTTTTTCAAAATTATATTAGACTGGATGAGAAAATGCTTCGATTGATGTGCTTGGTGGACAACTTTGCCTTGGATTAGCTCAAGTCATTCCTGTCCTTCAACAGGAGACTTTTCTTCTCTGCCAGCACTGGCTAATATGTTCTCAAGACTGAAGGTGGATAGCTTTCAGTGATTCTTATTTATTTGTGAAGATTAACATCAATAGTAATAACTAAGCATTTCAAGATATGACACATTCCCATCTAGGGCACTGTGTGCTCAATAGATTCAGTGCTTTAATAAATGCTTCATCCTGCATCCTGGGTTAAATTTCCTACCCAGGCTCACATGTTGTTGTGTATTCTATACACAAGTAGACCTATAATCTCATCCTTCTAGGACATTGTCACCTGCAGGGTAGTAAACAATGTCCCCAAATTTCAGCCAACTGCCCTTTACAGTTTTCATTTATAAATTAAATATGCCTGGGACAAAACGTACTCTCAACATCTGTATAACATTTGGGTCGCAAAAGAAAGTTAGCTGCAGATCATCTGAGTCTGTTCTGAGTGAAGCCCTCCATCAAAAGCAAGCAAGCAAACAAACAAACAAACTGAAACCCATTGGGGGAAAGCAGTATTATGCTAACTGCAGGCCAAAACATTGTTACGCTGGTTGTGCCTTGATACAGGAAAGTGTCGGCCTGAAATTAACTGTACTATCTGAAAACTTGAAATTGGTTCTTATGCTGATCATAACTTCTTGGGAGAAACTTTCAGTCAAACAATGTCTTTCCTAGGGAGATTAAGCCACAGTCAGGTTTGCATCTAGGGTTTAAAAATACCTCAGATAACAATGAACATTAGGGTTTAAAAAATGAAGTAAGGTGAGGGACAGATAAATGCAGCTTCTCTACAGTACATGTATTTCTAATTCACAAAAGGGGGAAAGTAATCTATGTAGCCTACAAACACAGATATCTTTAGACAACAAGAACAAAAAATTGGGGCATGTTTGGATCCTTTCCTTTCCCTCTTTGATCAATTCATGTAAATGCTTATGCATGCAAGGGTTACAGTCTTGCATAGTCTTGTTAAAAATTGCAGAACATCTGCCCAACAGATTTAATCTCTGCGAAGAACTTTTCTAATTTTTCACTCTGGGAAAGTCCTGTGAATGATTCTTTTCCATGTTTCTATGTATCTGAATCAGGAGTGAAAAATATTCTGTTTCTAAAACAGGATACTGACAATGTATCTCTCTCTCAACCTGCACTAAACACCCCCAGCCGTTTACAGCACATCTGGATGTTATTTCCTGTGATGCAGTGATGACATCCTCTGTAGCTCATTGGGGTTAGAACTGTTTAAATGGACTGTACTAGTAAGCATGTAGAAGAAGTAAAGTCTGCTCCATTCACCTGGGTTGTTTCATGAGAAGGTGAAAAGGAATTACAGTTCGTGATGTATGGATGTCTCCTTTGGTGTTGCCAAAAGCAAAGGCAGCTCAGACTGTCTCTCCTCCCTTTGTTAAAGGTCTATTCATCCCCTGAAAATATTGTATGTGGGCTTTTGTGGTGATCTAGAAGCAAGATGAAGATGTTGATGTTTGCTTAGCTAATTAAAGGCATACAATTTTAACTTCGCTGATGTCATTGACCAAACTCCCATTGCTTTAATTAGAACTGGGATTGCATCCTTGGCTTCCAAAACACCTTATTGTTCAACAGGGCCAAATAATATGCATACAACATGTTTTTTTCTTTTTCGCCTTAAATCTAAGAACCCCAAAGCTGCATGCTGGAAAAGAATTAGGCTGTCAAGGTACACAATGACCCTCAGGCCTGCCTCCTAGATAAAATACAAGCATTGTAGCTGCACCATTTTCTCCACAGCAAGACACATACAAGACGATGTACTCCAGTCATGCTTAGAGTTCACATATTCCAGGTGGTTGCCTCCATGCTCTCTGGGTGCTCTGCGAAAGAGACATGCCGCCCTCTCCCTTTAAGCCCCAGTGAATCAAGAGAGAGGAAAAAACAATGGTCAAGGATCTGCTAGCAAGTAATAGGTCATCTTTGCATCTCAGTGTTTTTTTCCTCTGTGTGGACATTACTGGGCATTTCATGTCACTCTCATATTTACAAACTTGTAGAAGAAATACAATCTTTTTTTGTATTTTTGTTTTTATAACACTAAATGTTAAACTTCCATCGATCAAACACAATTACACCTACAGTCTCAAGGAACTGGTGTCCCCTTCTGAATCACCACTCAGGCACAGTGAAAGGCTGTAGCTAGTTTAGGGGTATGAGGAGGAAAAGGAACCAGGGACAGTGTGAGGGGAAAGAGAAGAAACAGGACTATGGACATCTTCACACATGTGTGCCACCACCAAATTGCCCCAATTCTGTTTGATTCCTGGGAATATCTACTGGCTTTAGTGATACATAAAAGGAAGCCCATGCCCAGTGAGAATGGAGGGTGTTCAGGCAGCACACAGTTGACTTCTTATTCTCTGGAGTATGACAGAAAACTAAATAAGCATTTTTTCCCAAACCAAATATGACCCATAGTTCTCTTATTAAATAGAGATTGCTAAAAACTTTACAAAATTGTGACTCACATGCAGTCTTTTTTTTAAAGTGCCTCAGTATACCTCCCCATTATACAGAGGAAAAGCTTGGGCATTGAATAGATACAAGCGTTGACCAAGGGTCTGTAATGAGACAATATCAGAGCTCCTGGAGAATTTTGATTCCAACTCCTTTGCTCTAACCATAAAATCTTGCCCTGTTTCCTGCTTCAGCCCATCTTGTCCTACCTAAGGAAAACCCTGTTTTTTATTTTTATTTTACAAGTATACTTTACAAAACATAAGATTTTAGTCTTCTTAAAAAAAAAAAGCTGCCAGTTGCAATGTTCCTCAGCAACCCTACAATAACAAAACAGTGCACTCCGTCCAACATTTGTGAAGCTAAAAAACAGATATGATATTGACAAAGTACAATGTTAGCGATGAGAAGTGAATGTAGTTTAGCTACTTTCCTAATGCACCAAATTGATTTGTGTGCTCACATCCTCAAAATCCTGGCTAAGATATAAGTGTCAAAATCCAGAAGAATCACCAAAGCAGAAGCTCAGCTCTATTCCAGAAGCACGGTATGGCTTATGGTCACCAGGTGACATGTAGCCTTAAGTCTTGCTTGCTTATCATGGTATTTAGAAATATGCCGTTAAATATTTCTGCTGATACCCTGCGGGTTTTGATATACCATCCAAATATCTTTGAACCATAAGTCATTCTATTTGCCCTTGTACGTACTTAGCAATTGTTGTCCATAGTTTCCGGCCAATACTGGAAGTAACCCCTTTATCATGATGTAATCTTTTCACTTCCAAAGCTTCCTTTCTGTTCTCCCTTCTGGCTGAATTCTCTACTGTTTATAATTTTCCCCCTCAAAACTATTTATGGGTACCCCAATGTTTCTCTTAATTTCACTGTAGAGGATAAAGCTGTTGTCCTGGCCAGTTGATCTCTCAGCTTATGCTGCCTCAGATTGGGATAAGGTTGTTAAATTATCAATAACAGGGACTAGGAATCGTCTAGTCCTCTAGAGTACAGACTAGAATCCTCTACAGCTCTCTCCATCACATTCCCTTCTCCTAATAGTAGCTCCCAGGCTTCTCACATTTAAACATCTGCCAGGTAGGGTGTTTTACATGCAATCCTATCAATGTCTACTTAGAAGTAAGTTTCTCTGAATTCAATAGGACTTACTCTGTGGAATGTCTATATAGGGCATAAACTCTAGGGAAAACTATGGAGATTCTATTAACCCAGTAGGTTTAGAGTTGGCAAAAATCAGCATAAGGTAAATTTATTTTTTGGTACAATTACAAATCCCCACATCCTGCAAATAGTAATGGTAATATGTGGGCTTATCACATACAAGCTTCTTCAGAAGACCACTCTACTATGGTAAATTGATGGGGAAGCTGATCTTTGGTAACTTTTGTACCTCAGAAATGGAATACAGATGAAATACTTTGTACGGATGATGAAATGAAATGAATAATAACTGGCCATGGACCAAACCGTAATGGTAAATGTGCATACATACACTGATTCACTTCAATGTTGGTCTCTTTTCCCAGAAAGATGTTTCCTCATGCCCACATTCCCCCCATTGCCATTGTCACAATGACAACAACATGAGAAGAAATTTATTGTCAAGGTTTAATTGTATTTACTGGGGATATAAGCAGGGGCTTACAGAGAACTCACTGTATGAAAGTTGGTCTACCCCAGTGGAGCTGGTCCAGAGTGGCTGGGGAGAAGAGTGTTAAATTCTGGGTTCAAGAGTTCAGTTCCTCTCCCCTTAATAGCAAACACGTATCAGAATTCAAAATGAGAAAAGAGACCACAGTGAATCAGGAGGAGGGGTCTGTTGCCTTCCATTGCAGCTCCTTTTTCCCTAACAATGTTTAAAAGTAAGGCTTTTAATTTTTTTTTCCAGCACCCACTACCATATGCTGCTTCCCAAGCTATGATTTTTTTTCCCACCAAGCCACTGCGATATATCCAACAGAATGTAGGGAAACTATTGGTAGAGTTTAGGGCCAGCTCAAGAAATTTTCCTGACTGAGATGAATGAATATATATATATATATATATGGAGTGGATGATGATGGGACAGTATTCTCTACTGTGCCTGAAGGAGGCAGGCCAACAGAGGGGCACAGAGCAGGGTTCCTAGCACCAAAGTCTCTCTTCTAATGCCTTGGGGCCTCCCCCACCATCTGCCACCTCAGACATTTGCTTTACTGTGTCTAATGGCAGGGACACCCCTGCAAGAGCTGGACATTTGGATATGTAGGATTGAGATCCCTGCACATAGTCTCTTTTCCAGGAGCCTATAATAGTTTAGCTAGATGAGCAAGGGATTATAAGAGGACTAAGATAACCTGCATTCTCTGCCTGCCTCCAACTATTTTGTCTTACACACCATGAATAATAGACTTCTGAGTATCATTAATTCATATGAAAGTCAACAACTGAACACTGGCAAGCTTCAGTACCTATAATGTCATGAAGGATTATTAGTTTCAGGCTCAACAGTAAATTCTGGAAGCTTAAAATGTTAAGAAATTTCTGTTGCCAGTTCATAGTGGAAAGAAATAAGTACATTAGGATTTGTGATAGTGTACTTGATGGTTTCTTTTGAAACATAAAGGATATTTCAGTAAGAAGTTGAAATACAGTAGCATTTTCAACTCATTTTTGCCCACTACGTTTCCACTGAAAATAACATTCCCAGCTGCATTTCTTTTAAAGGGGTACCATGTATTCACCTGCATAGATATATGTCATACATGATGCATAATCAAGCTGTTAGAATAGGAATTAATCCTAGCACTTTGAATGATCTCCTAAATTCCTGGAAATATCTGCTCCAGTGTTACAGTTACCATGGAAGGCAGGGATATCATGACAACTTGCCAACCAAGCCAAAGAGGGTGTTTTGATTAGGCTCATCCTAAATCACACAGACTCCTTTTTACTCAATAAGCTGCAGACACAAAAAGGCACACCCTCCACACTCTCCCCTTTGGGAATGCTGGACAAATCACCAGCATTGCTTTTGAATCAGCCCAAATGATTCTTTAGGAAAATTTCAGGAACTGAACATTCTATTCCACATCTGCTGCTTCTGATCCCCAAGTTCAGGTGAGTATTAGTCTGCACTGTCCCACCTGTGTGCAGCAACTAATAAGGACCATAAGGTGACTTTTTGTTCCAGGATGCTTCCTGCGTCACCATCACCACTACCACCACCAAGAACCAGGTGTGTGGGAGGCCATGGTCTCTATAAGCCACAAGGAAACAGAATGGGGTGAAACCAAACAGTGGTTTGAAGGTCCTTTTATAGTATTAACTGCATCAGCCATGTGTTTTCATTAAGGCACACAATGTGTGCATGGGGTGGATAACTTTGTAAATGTATTTCTTGGTCCTCCACTGCAGAAAAGTCAGGTTTGGGTATCCCTGGGGATGAATGTTCTCTCCTGTCTATAGTGTTCTCCTCCGTTTCACTTTCTCTGGATCTTCATCTCCTTCCTTCTCTGTTCTGCTTCTTGTTCTGCATCTGTCTGATAGTAAACTAATCCTTGGAAAGATAGTATTGAGAAGTCTGGCTGCCTGCTTAATCGACCGCCACAGTCTGCTCAAAACTGCCAGCCGCAGCAAAAATAAACAGCTAAAGCAGCAGGAGGGGACACTGCTATAGTGTTGATTAAGGTGAGAGCTGTCTTGCTGTGCAGACATGGAGCTACAGGGAGTTCTTTATAGTGGTTTGGTACTCATTATAACAAAAGGAAGGATTTGCACACAAGCAAACACACACCTTGCATCTCTACTGCCAAGCCTAAAGTGAGCCCCCTTGCAAATATGGGGACTGCACTGCAGCACCCTCCCCACTCACTGTTGCCACGTCTGCTGATAGAGTTATGTGAGGAAGGGTTTTAGTTGCTTGGCAATTGAGTGGAATGAAAGTCACCAGTGGAGCACCAGAGGATTCATGTGTGGATTTCCCTTATGCAGTTTTTGAATTCTTCCTACCACAATGCTTCTAGACGAGGAACCAGCAATTCTCCAAACAAACAACAGCAATCACATCAGTCAAGGTGTTGCTTTCAGAAGAAACCATGCTCTTTAAAGACAAGCTGAGATCATGCAACTGACTTGCATTTGTGAATTTAAGTAAACTGGTGGCTAGGGACAAACACTTGATACATTAACTCTAGGTTTGGTAATACCCACTGAAGGACACTAATTTATCTCTAATAGTTGCAAGACCATGTTTGACAGATCTGGCTTCTGTTCTTTTACTCTTATCACAGATATTGTATCTGTGATTTCAAAAAATACAGTCAGTCTCTTTGGGCCAGGAATATGTAGTTCTAATCAAAGCAATTTGCAGCTTTCTAAGATATTCAGCATAGCCAATGAGAGTGAAATTAATTTATTTAGATTCACCTGTGCCCAGTTTTCAGTACCAGACTAATAGGAGTCAGTTACTGAAACAAAAGGGAGAAGCAAAACAGTTATCACTCATACTAGGAATGTACACAGGCTTAATCTCCTCGATGAGACCTATTCTTTCCTCCCTATCTTCATCTGAAGTTATTAGTGAGAATCCTGTTCACCTATTGCACTTGGATTGTTTCTGTGCTAGGAATGCCAAGAGCCAGCAGCAGTAACCCCAACTGTAAAACAGACAAACAAAATACCAGTGGATACATGACTTTGACCGGAAACTCCTTTTTCTTCCTTTTGCAAAGAGTTCTATATTCAGGATTTGGGAAATGGCTTTTCCAAGTTTTAACCAGTCTTTCTGACTTTCTAAAGGACAGAACATTAAAGTGTTTGTTTTATCTGTTCTTGCAAACCGTTATGTCCATAGAATGGTTACACATTCCTAGTGCTGGGTATAATTTCCCAGGTGGTGGGTCTTGATTTCTTGAGATTGGAAAGGGACTTTATGCTTCTTTATCAGAGGAAGAAAATAACTGCCTTTGGAAAACTGGTCAGCCTCAGGGCTCAGGAAGGTTTCTAGCCACAGAATTAGTTTCAAGATTTAAAAAAAAAATGCTAGTTGAGAAGGGTTCCAGTTGTTTCTTCATACAAGGAACCAGCAGGAACACCCCTTTTGTGCTATCTGCTTTTGGCAACTGGTATCCCTCCAAATCACTCTGTTAAGCCTACAAATTCCCCAATGATGGGACTGCCTGTCATTGCTCCTGTCCTTTTTAATTCAGACTCAGAAAAAGTTCTCGTGATACCAGTGAAGCAAAACTACCAAAGGTAAGTGTGCAGCCTAGATGCTGTAGTAGCTGGCTCAACAACTGGAGCCCTTTGTAGCAGACCATGGTGGTCTATCTTCTGGAACTCTTTCATCAGAAAACAGCCAAACATTATTGTTCAGTAGCTCACTCCATCTGGCCTCACACAACAGGTTGCAAGTAACTATACCTTCTACTGAGTCTTGGCACTAGTCAACATTTCCCTCACTTTGTCTCTCAGACCAGTCAAACCCAGCAGAGGGTCCACTTGGTTTGGCTGAGCTCCAGTGGCAAATCTCCCTTGCTCGAGAGATTCAGCAGTGGACAGAATGTGGTTTTCAGAATAAGGGTATCCTTTGTTACAACACATATACTAAATATTTATCCAAACCATGAAAGATCTCACTGTGACCTTTTTCAGATCTCACTCATTCCATACCCCTATCTCCACAAATGTTTATAGCAGTCCTTTGAGGCTTAGCAGTCTATGGCCCTAGCTATGGCTGAATCCACATCCAACCTAACATTCAACCTCATGTACAATGCAGGACTTTATCTACAGTTTGATGAGCTTATGTACATAGGGACTGCTCCCTTTGCATGCTTTAGAGAGGGAGGGAGAGAGAGAAAGAATGGCACACACACACATACACACACACAAGTGTGTGTGACAGAGAGATAGAGAGAGTGGGAGGGAGGAGGGAGGGAGAGATGAGGCTGACAAGGACAAGAGGGAAGGTAAAATTGCTATGTTTTCATATAATCAAAGCATTGTGGGATAAGGTGCCCAGAAATACATGGAACAGCCTAAAGGGGGAAGCAGCAAGGTATGGGCCATGTGGCATTTCTTCATGGGACACCAGTATACAAGAGAAATCTGCATCACTGTTTGCCAGATATCTTCAAAAGCTAAGTATCAGTTTAAGAAATGAGCAAACCAATCAAAAGGTGGTGGCTATTGACACCAAAGTAAAGGCCATCTCTTTCCAGGAAGGAAGGAAAGAAGGAAGGAAGGAAGGAAGGAAGGAAAGGAGGAAGGAAAAAATGATATGAGGGAATGGAGAGATTAAAGGTAATTCCATTGTTGATATTTCTTTTTACAGTATCTCAGCATCCTTGCTAGGATCCAGCCTCCATAGAGTGATCCATCGGGTCTCTCATACTCCTGGATGGTCAGTGACTTGACAGTTTGTTCTAATAAACGTTGCTGATTTTTTCTTCATTGAAATTTTCCCCCTTTGTTGCAGTACACACAAAAGTTGTGAAAGAAGCCGTCTTTTCCCTCCCCCCTCTCTCTCTTGCTCTGTCTCCTGTATGACATTTTTGTTTTGTTTTGCTTTGTGTGTTGTTCTTGTTGTTGCTGGGTTTTTATTTTTTTCCCTTTTTTAAAATTCGGATGTTATTAACATTTGCTGAGTAGGCAGAGCAGGGATGCTGCCAACAGCCACAGTGGTACGGCCAGACACATTGATCCATTGCCTGCTATCCCTGTACCAGGTCCTAGGAGATGGGAGAGAGAAGAAAAAAACAGAACAAAACAATTACAAACCAGCTATATGAAATAGAATAACCATATCCATTAACTGATGCTTCCCCTGCCTTTTTGGTGTCTCCTGCTAGGAAAAATGGCAATTTATTTATTTATTTATTTAGTAAGCTTCTATGCCGCCCCATTCGCCAAAGCTTCGGGGCGGCTCACAACAATAAATAAATACATATTAAACATATTTAAACGTCCTGGCCGAAGATATAAAATCAATAAATAAAGCTAACAATTAAAATGACGTTTAAATAAAAAAGGTCTTGGCCTGGCGCCGAAAAACAAATAACGATGGTGCCAGGCGGACCTCTCTGGGGAGCGCATTCCATAGGTTGGGCGCCACCTCAGAGAAAGCCCTCCTCTGGGTACTTACCCTCCTAATATCCTAATAATTGGAGTGGTTAAGACAACAGTATGGAGTCCTCAGGCTTTTGATATTAGGTGATCTGGTTATTATTATTGTTTTTACTCCAGAAGGCAGTAATGTAGTCAAAGTGTCGGTTTGCAAAAAGCATAGTTGTCAAAGATGAGGCACATTATCTCCTTTAGAGTCCTACATCTCAATTTCCCCCCTCTTATTAAGAGTTGGCTTTCACAAGCAAATGAGTTGCATCCAATGAGTTGCCTACTGTTAGTCACTCATTCATTTCATTGGGTCTTCTCAAAGTAGGACAAACAAAATCAAACTTTAGGCTCATCTCTTTGGGCTCAGTTGACAGAGGTGGTTAAACTCTGTCTAGTCTTTGCTGATTCATCTATACAAGCAATGAAAGGATAGAAATCTAGGATAGAAGAATAGAATGCATCACTTCTGATTCCAGATGGTGGTACCATTTTTGGATACTTTTCCATGTAATAATAGTTCCTGCAGGTAAACACAGAGAATGTTCTAGCTAGTCTCTGCCCTGCATAACATTTTCTATATCTCAGGGTTTCTATCCTATGTCTCTTTCCCTTTCTTCCATGAGAGAGCATGAAAAAAGGGTTCTCTGTGATATGAAATGGGACAATCCATACTATTAGCAAGATTCTTCCAGAGTACTACAAATCTTTTTCAGCTCAAGCATTAGATTTAGTTTCTGGGGAGGGATATTCCCATGGTGGGCAGAGTTAAAGACAATGGAATGGGGCTGAAGGCAAAGGGGGCAGGGCCAAAATTATAAAAATACCAGTTCCATACTTAGAGCACCTAGGTCTTAGGAAAACCATTCCAGTCCTTTAGAATAGAGGGAAAACTGCACAGATGCTGGAAAACCACTAAGCAGTTGGTGAATAAGAGAAACAAGCATGGAACAAAGGAACCCTGGAAGACCTGACTGGGACCCTGTAAGGCTGAAACTGGTCCCCTGGCCTGGGGTTTACCCCCTAATACTTACGGGTAAAATCTCAGGTTTTAGTGGCAACTTGGGAGGAAAGAATCATGTCTGATATGGAAAAAAGAACTGTCCAAGGTGAGTAAGTCCCATTGAACTCAGTGAGGCTCATGTTTAAGTAGATCTGAACAGGCAGGTTTGCAGTGCAAGGCTTTCACTGAGCAACAGGAAACTGAACCAGCCCCCTTGCCATGCAAAGATAAGGAACAGCTTTCCTACTATCACTAGTTTAGTAGTTAAACAACACAATCAAGCAGATCTATGAGAATATGTTCCCCAGGAATAAAATTGACCTGTTAGCAAGAAACAAACAGAAAAATAGTAAACTGAGTTACATTAGCAGCAATACTTCCTCTTGCAGATCAGTCCATTATTTCTTTATCAACCAGTGCATCATTTTTAATTTTTTTATTTCAAAGTTAACTCAAATGTTCCTAGTTAACACAGTGAAAACAAGACATTGTTTTAGTAAACATCCTGATTATATGAAGTCATGCTTAATTCTTTCTCACTAAAATCAGTGACACCTAAAAAGTATTCAGCTTCACTGGATTGTGCATCAGTTCAATAAAATCACACTAAAATGTCCACTAAAACATAAAATACTACTTTGAATTAAAATTACAACATGAAAAGCCTTCCTAACCCTAGCCAAGAAAGTCCTAGAGTGACTTTGGTGAACCTTATGCATAAAAGAGTTCTCTGTTTGTGGGACAGTAAGAAGAGCCTATATTCCCATGCACACAAATCATAAGCTAATCTCATGTGGTATAGCAATTGCAACAGAATGTAGGAAAGGATGGTTCCTGAACAATGTAATATTTAAACATTTATTCTGAAGAAGATACACATTTTGCTGTTATTAGAAAACTTATACCCTTCTGGTCGGTTAGCTATTTGCTAAAGAGATTATGGCTGACAGTAATGTTTAGTCAGGTAATTGATAGCGGAACTCAAATGGAAGGATGGGAGGTACTCAAAAAGGGGAACAGCCCCCAACCCTTTGTAACTGTTCCATGCCAGATCTCCATTGCTTGGAGACCACAGCCAAGAAATTAGAAGAAGACTGTGACTTGAAAGAGCTGCAGTAAAGGAACTAGGAAAGATCACCCAGTGTAAGGACGTTCTACTGGAAATTAAGGCTAAGTTCATCCACACTATAGTATTCCTGAACACTACGTATGGGTGTGAAAGCTGAACAATGAAGAAAAATGACAGGAAAAAAGTTGATCCATTCAAAACATGGTGCTAGAGGAAATTTTTGTGAATACCCTGGACTGACACAAAAATGAGCACTTGGGTCCTGGATCAAATCAAGCCAGAACTTTCCTCGGAAGCAAAATTGAGAAAGCTGAGGTTGTTGTACTTTGGGCACATCATGAAAAGGCAGGGCTGGCTGGAGAAGACTATTGTGCTAGGGAAAGCTGAAGGCACAAAAGAGAGAGGAAGACCAACTATGAGATGGACTGATTCCATAAAGGAAGCCACAGCCTTGAGTTTACAAGAGCTGAGCAGAGCTTTGAAGGACAGGACATTCTGGAGGGCAACCTTTCATAGGGTTGCTATAAGTCAAAGTTAAATTGATCAAACATAACAACAACAATGGATGGGATAATCTATCAGTTTTCATTTCAACGAGTTTCTCAGTTTCTCAATCTTAAGTTCATCAGATTGAGGAAAAAATGAAAATGCAGGGACATTTTCCTTTAATATACATATTATGTGTGCATTTTATGGGTGTGCAAGAAATTTTACCCTAATATAATGCATTTTTGCCTGTGTTTCCCACTTATTTGCAGTTTCTGTGTAAAACCCTTAATAGACACATTATGTGCTGAATTTATGGTTCTCATAAAGGTTTTGGGGTGTGAATTATGTGTGTTTGTATAAAAATTCAGACTAAACTAATTTCTCCTCCTTAATAGAGAGGAGGCGATGTTGTGACTTATGAACATTTGGGAATGATAAAAATGTGGTTGGTCATTAATGATAGTTCCTTTCACATTTTGCAGTGCGCACAACATAGGACACTTTGGCTGCAGATTGCAATCCTATACACACTCACTTCCGAACAGGGATATCAGAAAAACCTTCAATGGAATGAAGTCAGTCCAGATTGTTGGAGCCCACCCTGTGATTTCTGCTTTCCCTTGTTGCACAGAGTCCATGGGGCTTGAGGGTCAGAACACAGAACAAAAAAGCACAAATTCCCCTATACAGTGAAGCATGAAAATATGTACTGTGGTGGTTGAGTGTTTTGGGTTGATTTGCACATTTTTGTAAGTGCAAATGAGCATAAATACAAATTTGCACAAATATATGCAAACTTATTTGTGCAAATTAAGAGTCCACAAATTGGCACACCAGGAAGCAAGAGTCATCCGAAAATCCACAAATCACTGCCAGAATAGCCTTTTCTCTGTTCACATGTCTCTGATTTGAGACACACCACTGTACCAGGAAAACTTTCTTCTAGATAACATCTGCGATGGTGACCAACTATTCTTCCTTCCTGCAAAGGAAAACTGAGGGTCAGAGCTATCAGCTTTCCTTTAGTGACTGGTCTCTGCTTCCTGTCAGGGGGCTGAACTGGGTGGGACTTACAGCAGATCTCTATGAGCTTGCTTTCCATTCTCCCTCTCTGCTGAAACAGCATGGTCCACCTGTTTACTCTCCCTCCATGTGGTGGCCCTTGAATGCCTGAACTTGTTATCATTCTGCACGTTGACAAGTGTCTGCTTACAGCCAGACGCTGGCTCCTTGGGGGCTGATTCATCACAGCAATCTAATCAATAAAACATGGAACCAATCAGCAAATGCCTTTGGTCTCCAGGGAGGCTGCATAATTATTTATTTGGTAATCGTGGGGGAGAGAATGATTTCAATGTAACATTTATGGTCCTGCAGTGCAAGGCCTAAGGAGGGGAGCAACAGGAATGCCAGCAAAGCTTTGATTTTCACAAGGGTGGTGAATGAAAGGCATTCACTGCTGCAGCAACAAATAATACAGGGTCGCAACAGGAATATTAAGTGCTAACACAACAGATGTCCTTTCATTCAGCCTCTCATTTACTGCTCTCCTGCTTGGAATGATCTTGAGCCTGAGAATCTATTTAAAGTATTCCCTGTAGAAGCAACTCTGTACACCATGCAATATATGCTCATGATTCAGTCAAGATTGCATTTTTCCATTATGTAAATACAGTAAGACCTATTGTTCCTAACTGACTCACCGATATCCCCCATACTCCTGCATTCTGATCTAGTGTGTCACTATCTGGGGATATGGGGTCAAAAACAGCTGCTCCATGACTGAATCTTTTCCCAATTCATTGTCCAGGGTTCTATATATGAAGCGCTGGGAAAAGAAAACCCACCCAACACACAGAGAGATCATAGTGCATGATCAGAGGGCATGATCAGAGCATGGGGGGGGGGGGCAGAGGGCTCAGTTTGGTCACTTCCTTCCCAGTCTGATTGGACAGCTAACTAGTGTGATTGTTGATAATCTGATAGGGGTACAGGCTCATTTCTAGCTGCTGTGCACACATACATTTAATTCAAGGCCCTGTGTATGGGAATTCTGTGTATTCACTTGTAAACACAAATCTTTGTTAATAATGACTTTAACTCATATCCATAGATTTGAAAAGCTTGCCATTTTAATAAATGGACATAAAGAACATCTGCATAACAACTAGAAAATAGCTTGGATTTTGTTTTCTATGACACATGTTGAATGCAGATTGCAATAAATGTTGTGTTCCTTTTTAAAATATAATTGCTTGTAGAGATATGATTCTCACATTAGGGTTTTTCTACATGCATTTGCCATGTGCTCATGATTCCTTACTCACAAGCGATTATTTAGAGGGCTTAAAAAAAATTACAGAAAATACAAGAAAAGCAAGAAATTGCTTTTTTCACTTGTGCATTTGTGCTGTTCCATTATTCCACAGTGCCACCTAGAGGTTATGTGTAAGGAAAGGGAATGCTCTTTGTACAGTGCTTGGTTCTCTATTCTGTAATGAGACCAAAATTAGATGCAGTAGATTAACAGCTAATTGAGAAACTCATGAAGAAAAGAGTATAATTCATGCTCAATGAGTTCATAAATGAGCTGCAGTTGTAAGTTGGATGTCCTACTGGAGTGACCACTTGAATGCAGAAGGCTAACATTTGGAGTGGCCAAGATCTCTTCTTGCTGATACCAGAGTCCAAGGCACAGAATAATCAAGTTAAGCTGTGACAACCCAGATTCCAGCTAAATATCAAGAATAGCTTCCTCTCTGTCAGAGGAATAGGACCGTGGAACCAGCTGCCTAGAGAGGTGGTGGGCTCTCCCACATGAGAGACATTAAAAAAGAAACTGGGCAGCCATCTGAGTGGGATGGTGTAACATGGTGTCCTGCAACAGCAGAGGGTTGGACTCAATGGCCTTCATGGTCCCTTCCAACGCTACTATTCTCTGATTCTATATATAGGTGTAGGCTGCCTCCAGAGAAGAATCCTCCTCTAGGTCTCTATGGCTGGCATGATAGGAAAAGCAAACAACAATAGCAAATAGTTGCCTGTTGCATTGCCTGGACCCAGTCATAATGACTAACCCTTGTGAGTTCTCATTATTTTCAACCAAACTAAGACCCAGTGGTCTGTTTTAAGATTTTTCTTTAGCACAATTGCATGTTGTGCCACCAATTCAGACAGCAACAACTCATCATGGCTGAAGCCCCAGAAAAAGTGAGCCGCTTGACAAGAATGGCCATTGCCAACTGGGCAGCCAGGGAGCATTGCCAACAGCTGCCCCAGATCTTCTTTCGGGGCAGCAGTTGGCAAGTTGTTTGTGCCCCCCCCCCCCAAACTTGAGAGCAAGCCATGATGGCTTTCATGGTCCCTTCCAACTTAATTATTCCATGATTCCATCTTGTATGATCACTGCAAGAAGCTCTGTTACCCTGTAGCCTATCCCTGTTTGAGACAGTTTTGGCATACATGCAGTACCCCTCAAACAATCAGTTCCTTCCCCATATTGGCTGCATCATGCCAACTTTCCTTTAATAAACTGGATCTAGTAGTAGATGATGTTACCTAAGCTCTAGCACTGGGCATGAAAGGCTTGATTGCTTAATGCTGTTGACAAATCTGTTTGGCGATTTAATTGTTAAGTTTGCCAAAATAAAAGAAAGAAGAAAAGTAATTCAAGCAGGCTACCTGTTTATTAGAGAAGTCATTAGCTATTGTAGCAAAGTACCTTTTGTTTTATGCAGGTATGTGAATGCTTGTTACTGCTGTTAATTTTAATGTTCATAAAACATGTTTTTAGATATGATGATCTGAAATGAGACTGTAAAATGCTGCTTTTGTATGCCATCCAAATAGGTTTGCCTTCAGTTTATGCCATTAGGGATTTTTAACCAAATTTTTGGTTGACATGGGTTGGTGAGAGGTTAGGTGGAAAGCAGGAACAAGAGAAAGCAAGTGCGTGGGCGCCTGTGCGCGCAGGGGAGAGAGAATATAGCTGATATTGCAGACTTTGGTGCCACCTGCTGTAAGTTGTCTCTCACTGCAGCACGTCTATACTATATATACAGAGAAAAATTCAAAAAATCCAAAGTGAGCAGTATCTTTACTTGGACTGACCAAAATGCCAGAAATAATTGGCTTTCATTTCATTTGGCCCTCATAGAAGTTTTGCCTACCTGTGGATTATTTTTGCTCATGGATGAGCACACATAAGGTTTTTCCTTATGAGCCAGTGGGAAAACAGAATGTTTTACACAAAATTGGAAAGCCTGTGTTGGACCTGGGAGAAAACATCCTCTGCTATAGGGTAGCTTTTGGCTTTTCTAGTTCTTTTTCAAAAGTCATTATGTGAACAAGTTAAGGCAAACAAATATCCAGCCCTTTGGGCATTTGGGAACCCACACGTTTCATTCACAACTGGGTTCATAGAACCCATGGTGGTGAGCCATGCTTATGTCAAAGACGCTTGTGGTGTTTTCTGTGCCCAGCCAGAATAGCTTGTGCACAGTAAATAAACCATGCTGATGGGTTCAAGCAACACAAGAGATCACTCTGAACAAATAGCCTACTATGTCTTATCAAGTGCGCAGTTTATAGCTTCCAATGCGAATGACTAAATCATCACTTGCTTTTGTGCTAACTCCCTTCAAACCCAAGATGCAGCACACCTAACCTTCCCACTTAGTTTTAGCAATTTCCCTTCAATTTCTTTACAAGAAGTACTGTGTTTTAACCCTCATGGAATACATAATACAGCATTAATTGAACTTTTTCTTTTCTTTTGTTTTTGTTTTCCAGAACAAAGCCTTTAAAATTTTACTGGATTGAGGAATTTCTAAGGCATGAATGGGAATGAAAAGAATAATTCACTAGAGATTGTTGGATAACAACTCCCATTGCCCTGACCATTAGCCACACTAGCTGGGGCTTATGGGAGTTGGGGTCCAGTGCTATCTGGAGGGCCACCCATTTGGAACAGGGTGTGGGGCGGACTAGATTTTTGGAGTGTTGTCATGTGTTTATTTGGGGGTGGCAATGTTGAGCTGTTCTCCATTTGTGGGTCAGCATCCCCTTCATGAAATCTGAAATATTGTTTGTCTATTTTGTAGGATCCTTGCAAAGATAATTAATGGAATTAGTATATGCATGACTTATAACTAATAGTAAGCCCTGCTCTTGCAGGTAATGGCTGCCTCAAGATCTCCTACACATGAATGCTAACAAGGGGCATGCAAAACAATGCATGCATTTTGAAATACATGAAAAATAAACCCAAACTTTGGCTTCAATATTTATCTTTGTAAGCCATGCCTGGGTTCACATGTCACAACAAGCAAACCTGCATGGTTGCCAGAGTCCATGGGTTAATGGACTCTGGCATACAGATACCTTAATGGGTCTGACAAACAAACAACAAGGCTCATTATCGAACTGTCTTGCTTCCCATCATCTCCTTCCCTTTCAGTCCTCCATCTGGTATCCCAGAGGCACTGTGGAGAGAAATGAAGCTCTGTTTTTGACAGCCATGACTGTAGGCTGAGTTTGGCTCACCAGCTATTAGGCAGTCTCTGTTGCATCAACACAGCTTATGTCCTGAAGTGCAGCTGAAAAGATGGGGGAATTGACTCAGCACCCTCCCCTCTGGCTGCAGAGGGGACTATGGGACCAGTATGGGGCCAGGGATGGGGTGCGGGGAAAATCCACTGAGTAGCTCTATGGAAAGGTGAGCATCACTGAGCCAGTTCTCCACTGCCTCTACAACATGCACCTGAGGAAAGCCCCTCATGTGCAGTGGTGTGAGGGATGGCTGGCCAGCCAACATCTACTGGCTATAGTGTGGAGCTAATTTAAGACTGTGATCCTGCCCCCAGTGCTGATGACTGGGGTTAGGATGGTGGATTGGGCTCTGTCACAGAGTGCTCTGCTGTTCTCAGACATACAGAAGGCTCCTCCCAGTGGTAGCAAGTGAAATGGGACATTCTTGGACAGAAGAAGGCATGTTTGCATCTAGCAGATCCAGAGTTGCTCTTCTCACTCAGATGGGCCCAATACAAGCCTCTTACTTATGCTTACCCTGGAGATGCAATAGCTAAATTCCTATGTACAGGTTGTGTGTGCAGATACTGGTAAATTCAAAGATCCCAACCATATTCCACCTTTCATTCTGACTGGCACAAGCCCCCCAAGGCAGCTTTGCCCCCTCGCTGTGTGTTACCTCCCTGAGAAGATTCCATACAGAGTTTATTTCAGAGAATAAGGTCAGAGACTGGGCATCTTTGGACTCCTGGGCAGGTGTTACAAGGAAACAGAGACTGATGGCAAATTCACACATTTTTATGGGAATCTGAGATGATTCTCAGCCCATTTGGGTAGATAGGCCATTATTTTATCTCAGTTGTGAGATAAAATCCATTTCTGATGTCAGTTATCTAGATGTAGGGTCAAAAACATGTAAAGGTTTGGTCTGCTTCCTCAGTGACTCAATTTATAAAAAGATGTGTCCAAAGAGCTTACATTCTGGATGGGTATTCCAAAAACAAAAGCCAGGAAATATGCTCATGCAGATATAATATTATACAAGAGACATGCTTCTGTGAACTTCAGAAAATAGAGGTTTGTCACAACTCGTATCTGATGGCAGTATGGCAAACGGCCCAACTTGGTATAATGTTACTTGTTGCAATTTCATTCTTTCAATGAATTGTTATTATGTTCTTGCCTTCTTACTGGTAATTTCACTCTCTCCTGACATGAAATGTTTAACAAAGTCTAGGAATTCTGTATAGCTGAGAATTAAGCCCAACGTTATTAGGAAGAAGCATAGAACTCATGAGGCAAAGGGTTCTTTACAGTATTTTAGGGAGTTATACTGGGTTTTAAACAGAGTGATTGGGTTCACACAACACCGCTGCTTATAGGAGTAGTAAGACGGGGTAGCTTGTCTGAACATGGACCGAATGCAATCTAAACACACGGACTGTGTTCAGGCAGCAAGACAATCACCCCTGGCTTTTAAGCCCCCCCAAATGAATCGTGTTTATTCAGCCAATGTCTCACCCCATGTAACAACAGAAAACACTTTTTTAAAAGGGAAGTTGTGAGGGAAAAGAAAATCCATGGGAGGTATTAGTAATTACTGATGTTGATATTTATGTACACACAGGGAATGGAGGCATGTACATGATATCCAGATTGCTTTTCAGAATGCATGCAGCTAGCTTCTCTAAAACAACGTTGCTTCAATTGTTCTTTTTGTTTGCAGTTTTGTGGAATAATTGGGTGATTCCCGCCATCTAGAGGCACAGCTGTAATAGGACTTAGTACCTTAGCTGGAATCTACATTCTTTTGCCAGAAGGTGGCATTGTGTCACAAATAAGGAACTCATCAGAATTTAAGCACTAATTTGCCAGTGCTCTCACTGATATCTTATCTGAACTAGATGTTTTGGGATCATTGGCATCTGTGATAATTTGATTAAGAAATGTCATAAACTGCAAAATCCCCTGGCAGTGCTATCAAAGCCACTTTTAGCAACTGGTCTTTCTCTCTGCTCTGAATGATTCTCATTCACCTGAACAAAGAGCACACTCATTTCAAGCCAAGGCTGATGGTTTTGCCAAAGTAAATGGATGCACAGCATGACTTATGGCTTCACAAATGATGTAGACTCAAGGCACCATGAAGCGTCACCATGTCCTTTCTAGCACACTTCTTACAATTTCACATTCTCTCCAAACTCTTAGGAAAAAATGTGACTTTCTGAAAGATCAAAAAAAGAACCAACACAATTCTAATGGAAGAGAGCTCAATATGAAGCTGAGACAGTTAGAGCATTCAGCTGTGCAATGTGTGCAGGTGGCAGGAAGAATCCTTGGGCAGTGGTCCTCAGAAGCAGAATCGGGATGTTATAACTGTTTCCCTATATTTACCTGTGAAATATTAAAGGCAATGCTGAACCAACAGTGCTCAGAAGATGTATAGCTGGGATTTCTTTGTTTCACCCCCTAAAAAGGCCATTGTGCATAGAATTTCCCCCCAGTATCTCCACCATTGTTCTCTGGCTGATGCCATTACCTACCCTACCCTACACTGTTGCTCCAGAATGATACTGGGTCTAAGGCATGCTGGAAAGTATGACATGGTGGTCAGGATGCCAGAACTATTGTCTGAATGGACAGTTACCTCTTACAAAAACTTGGAAAATGATAAAGTCTGTAATGAACATGCACCCATGTGGGGCTGGTTGTCAGCTCTTGGTATCAAGAAAGGGCTTTTCCATTCCTCCCAAGTGATTCATCTTGCTTCATGTTATTATGCTAATTATGGGACTTTGCTGGTATAGTTTGATGAAACAAGGCCAAGGAAGTAGGTGGAATTTATAGAAAAAGTACTGAATGAAAGTTACAGATCCCAGTTTTCCTCTTACTCAGGTGGAGTAAAAATGAAATGCTTTCCACTGAGTTGCTAGTCAGAAGGATTCATTCGTTTCTGAGAAGGAAACAAGACTTCAGTGAGGAAAGGAGAGGCTGTGAATGAAGCTCAGTCTGCAGTGATAAGAAAGGGCTGTGGCTCTGTGGCAGAGCACAGACCCTGCATGCAGAAGTCCTAGGTCTGCTCTCTGGCATGGCTGAGAATGGCTCGAAAATGCCCTGCCTGTAATCCTGGACAGGCACTGCTTATCACTGCTGACAATACTGGGCTAGAGGAACCAATGGCCTGACTCAGTATAAGACAGCTTCCTATGCTCTTAAGTCTGAGAACACCTGGGAATAGATGCAGACAAATGTGTCAGTTTTTGTCTCACATAGTTTTTCATTCCAAAATTTGGTACATCTTCAGTTTTTTTCCACTCTCAAGTTCAGTGTATCCTAACTCTTAAGATCTTTTAAAGTTTGTATGGAAATTTGTACACATTTTCCTGCACATTCCTCCCAATACATTTCTTCTTGTATGCAGTTTTGCTTTATGTATATAAATTTTTACAAGTAACTTCCATGACATTATGCATGTTTGAATGTTAGTTTAACAATAATATGCAACTTTTTGTGTGCATCTGAACAATATATGCATTCTGCATGCATTTTTAACTAAAAATACGGAGAAATGTCTGTTTTGAAGGATGACTGAACTATGCGTGTGCGATGGTTTGAAGGACAGTATTAGGTTTGTTTGCATTAAAATACAAACAGAATAAATTTCTCCCAATCCGTACCTGGGAGATCTGTTTATGAACTTTCTTATTGGTGGAAGCCAGCTACTCTGAGCCAACATGCTTATGGCTACTATCTTGCATGACATGTTTTGGGAAGAAAGCAGATGCAGGGAAAGAAAATCAAGCTAAACAAACCAAAGCAACACCAAAAGAAAGGGATAAATTTAATCCTGTTCTCCTGCTCCTTTGGCCTGGAGAGTGTAGGGTTTCACACATGCCAGCTCCTCAGCAGGAAGTCATTTTTCTAGTCTGTTGACTCTTTTTGTCAGGATTTCTGAAGATGAAATCTTTATTATCACGGAGGCTTAAAAGGGAGGAATACTGTTAATTCCATTTTCAAGGTCACACTTTGAAAGTTATTAATTTCATTCTTCCAAGGCTCTGTGCTCAGTTCCAAGGCTTTAGGGATTTGCAGATGGTACTTAGTAGACTATACTTAGGGATTTCTCTTCCTGTCTTTTTGCTGTATGAAAAAGCACAAATCCCTGATGTTGCTGCTAAAAGCGACAGGTTTACAACAACCTACTTGCACCCCATTCTCACTGTAAGTAAACAGTAAATGTTGTGCTGTGAGCAATAATTTTCACAGGACTCCTGCCAGCATTCTGAAATTGGGGTAACTGCTGGGGTCACATTGCTCTTCCATGCAAATGAGAAATGGCTTTCTTCAGGATGGAATCATACCAGTATCATGCCACACTGGAGATGTTGACAGGTGTTGCAAAAATAACCCAACCCCTTCTACTGCAGCATACATAATAATTCAATTGTATATCAGAAGCAACAGGACAAAACTCGTTACACCAATGCA
>NW_025335941.1:39114453-39219137 GCF_004798865.1 Varanus komodoensis
TGCATTGGTGTAAATGTTTGTAATTAATGTACCTATCAACAGGTATACTAGGACAACCAAAAGTTACAAATAATACATTATAGTCCAAAATTCTGTTAGGAAATAAAACAGCATAGCAGAAAGAGGAGCAGCATTGTATCAGAGCCATAATGGAAGAGTTCTTTTTGGCCTGATGTCTGAATGACTTCAGGGCAGGCAACCATGAGTCTCTGGAGCTAAACAGTTCCATAGACAGGGCACCATGTCCAAGTGGGGAACCATGGAGTAGGACCTTGAACTAGCAGCCAAGGAAGACTTGAACTGGCAGGCAAGATCCTATGAGAGAAGTTGGTCCTTTACCTAAATAATTTCCAATACAGCTGCCATAAAATTTCATTTAAAGCAATATTTCAAGTATATTTTGTTGCTCCTCCTCATTCAGCATATCTGAGGAATTTAAAGTTCCATTAGAGTTCAAAAAGCACATGTAGGAAGGAAAAGGGCTGTGTTGGATATAAACACACTGAGTGCCAAAACAGACATTACTTTAAATCCATACTTAGCTTATTTATCTTTTAATGTTTACTTTTAATGTTTGAGTACGTGCAGGGGTGACAACTAGGATCTTAAAAGCCCCACTCACCCCTTGGATTGGCATATTCTGGAGTAACCAGAAAAAGAAAGGAAAGTGGTGGGGATAGAGGAGTATCTGCTAGGTCCAGGGATGACTGGTTTGGTTCTGAGTATGGAACTCTGAAGGGAGAGACTAAATGTTTTTTGGAGTCCCCCTCCGATAAGGAGGCACAACAAGTTTCTAGGGGTATCCAGTTGTATGCACAAAGAATATAACTTCTGGTCTTTGCACTGAATGCACAAAGGCTGAAGTGGAGACCATGGATGTGAGGATGCTTGGCACCACACCCAGTTTAAGCCTTCATATGTTGACTGAAACACTTCAAGAAGGACTAGATTATATGAGTTTCCCTGTATGAGCAGGGAAAAGTTAAACACCATAATTTTGCTATCATACTCTTAAGATCCATGGACTTCCTCTGGACGTATTAAAAAATAGTTCTACTTCTATTTTCCCTTAATCAGATTTCCAGATCCAAACACACAGGGTCTGTGTGGGGTTACCTGACCATGGGAGAAGCAGTTATAGGATCACTGTGTTAATCATTGCACTGACAGCAGTAAACAGGCAGGGACATCAGTGGTCCATTAAACTATCTTATATCCTCCAAAGGGTATGTGGCATTCCTGCTAATTAGTTATTCAATGGTCCATGCCAAGAGACTGACAGAGTACGACTGCTCTCTTTTATGATTGCCATGGTATCTGCCTGGCTGGTTACATGGCCTGTTGCATGTGGTTTTCCATAAGTGTGTTCTGATGAGATTTGTCTTGGCACTGCTTCTCTCTTACATTAAGATCCATTGCCTTTGCTCAGAGAACATGTCAGAGCATCAGCAATGTAGAGACTTCTTTAATTTCCCTCAAGGGTAAAGCAGGAGGCCATATAACTTAGACGAAGCAATCTCATGTTGAAGTGTTACCTCACTGTTGCAATGTCTACCAAAAGCTGGCACTAGCATCCTAGACTGCGGTCTCCCTTATCACTATAGGTTTGTTAATAATGGATGTAACCTCCTCTGCATCTGTTCCTTTGAGACCTGAATTTTGAACGAATCATGATAAATTAAGGGTGTTGGCTTCTTTTCCCCATTCAACACAAGATATTCTGCTGCCTTCTACTGGATTCATTTGCCAGTGTGGATATTGGTATTCTGCTGGTGCAGTCCTTTATCCCAAAAAATATTATAGCAAGGGTGTCCACTGGGGAAAAATTGGCAGCTTCATGGGCAAGCTCTTGTGTTAGTTGGAGATGGGAAGCAGAAGTTAAATGTGCATCACAGTGCATTCTGATATATCGAGGTGTGGATGTCTGCAGCATCAAGCATGCAGAAGTGGGGACAGAAGTAGTATGACCCCCCATAATTCTTTCCCCAAATTTTCAGCTATCATTTTTAACATATATAAAATGAAAGTGACCAGGCCCTGGAGAAACTGAGATAATAGCAAAATGTACAGCTGCCCTTCCACCTATTTATTTTGGGAGAAAAGGGGCTGTTTATGACTTTCAATGAGTTTAATCAGTGAAGATAGCAATTGTTGACACACCCACTATCTGGAGAAGGAACTTAATTTGTAAGCCCTGGCAGCAGGAAGTCATTTATGTTGGAAAGTAATTGCTGCTTTAAAAAAGCACTTTGAAATCTAGCAGTTTACTATAACTGTGATTAGGTAATAGGGTTCCTCCACAAAAGCTGCTGGTAACAAAGACAGGCATTCATACTTTTTTTTCTAAATAAGGTCTTGTTAATACTCCCCCGCTACTAAATTTGTAAACATTTAAACAATTACCCCGACGATGCTTGCAGATTAAATTCATCATCATGATGAGCCTGTGGTTGAGACAGTGTGCATTTTACCAGCCCTGCAAAGTAGGGTGAAGTTATTGTCATTATGTGTGCTGTGTGTGTGTGTTTAGTAGTTGTAATATTGCCTTTGTATTTCATCTTTTTTCTTGTGAGGAACCCAGGGTAGCTTACAGAACTCCATTTTATTCTTACAACACTAAACAGATTTTTAAAAAATTGGTTTTAAAATTTTGTATGGTAGTTTTCAATGCTATTGGTGTTTTATATTGTATTTTTATGTGACATTGCAAACCTCCTAGAAAGCTTAGGCTACTGGGTGGTATAGAAAACAAACAATTAATCCCTGTGAGGTAGATTGGGCTGAGAATGAGTGATTGGCCCAAATCACCCAGTAAACTTCCTGGCCGAGTGGGGACTAGAACCCAGATCTCCTGAGTCCCTAGTCTAACTGCCATACCACACTGGCAGTCTGCTACACTGAGTAACATAGAAACATAGAAAACAGAGGAGGCAGAAGGGGCTTCCCAGGGGTCTAGTCTGACCCCCAGCTCCAGCCGGCTCCGCTCATGACATGCCCACCATGTGCATGTCCAGCCTATGTTTGAACACCCTCACTGATGGGGCCTCAGCCTCCTCTTGTTGAAGCCCATTCCATACCCTTCCATACCCAGGAAGTGCCTCCTGGCATCTAAATGGAACCTTGTTCCTTGAGCTTTGCTCTGTTGGAGTGCATCCTGCCTTCCTCTGCAGGGGAGAACAGGTCTCTGACAACTTTGCAGTATAACCCAGTGTTAATCAGCTGCCTGATATGTATATATAGGGAAAGGGGGTAGGCTGTGAAGTTGATTGTAGCAGCAGTGTAATTTATTAAGAGCTAGTGGAGATTATCTTTATGTGTGCATATATGTACACAGCTTTAAGAGAATCCACTAGTTTTCATTCTTACATGTGGCAATTGCTTTACATTATGATTAAGCAATTCCCCTTTCTCTTCCTTAGTGAAAGCCTTGGAATTGAGGCAGTGTGCCACGAGTCTCCTCGGAAGTTAGGATTTGCTTGCAAATTAAAGTCATAACACTGTCATGTAGGTATCTGAGTGTATGATCTCTTGCTTCGAGAATGGGGAGCAGGGTGAACTGCAAACTGAGCAAGTTCCCTCTCTTCCCCTCATGCCCTTCATCTCCGTAATGGCCTTCAGCCAAAGGGCTATCACATGGATGGAGAAATGGCAGGGGGGGGGATTAAGGTTTTGGTTGTGGGTGAAAGTATGTCACCTGGATACCAGTTCTACCTAGTGAGAGAAAAAGGGATAGACCTGGTGTACAAATGTCTCGGCAACCAAATCTATCTTGGTACAACTAATGCTCAGGACTAGTTGTATATCACCAGGTCTACAAGAAATGGGAGACATTTCCTCTGATGCTATCAGAACTTTTAAAAAATATGCACAAAATGCATTGCTGAAAAATAAATAGATAAATTTAGATAAATAAATGAATAACATTGCTGCAGTTCAATATTCAAGCCATGCCAAAGATGTAGTTTTAGCTGATGCAAAGCATGCTTGATAAGAATAAAGTGAGTTGTCCAGCCCATTTTTGGAAAACTGAAATATGATTCTGTATTCTGATACAGAATGCACATTTTTTCTTTCATTGCTGAAGATACTCCTCACAAACTCTACTGCTACTCACTACAGATTGTTCATCAACGCATCCAAGATGAAGGAAACAAATCCAGGACAAGTAATGTGAAGTTGTCAATGTTATGATTAAAAAAATATGGCCTGCCCTTGCTCAAATCAATTCAGAGTCAGTCAGCTTTGACTGGGTACCAAGCCCAAGCGAATGTTTAGAAATTTGAAGCTTCATGCTTTCTATTATGTATCAAGGCAAATTAAAACAAAACAATTGTTTTCACATCCTTTTACAGGGAACTGACAATACAATTTTATTTCTTGGCAGAAATGGAAAAGTTGTCCCTTACAAGGCAATCAGACTTGTAATGAATAGGGCAATGAATAGGGCGGGGATTTTTGTGCAAGAGCAGCCTTTACATTTTGAGAGTTCCCAAATGATGATGCACTTATCCTCCTATCTTCCTTGTAGAAGATTGTTCTGCAAAATGACAGGCAGCTTAGAGTCATCTTTTAGTGAGAAGCTTGTGACATTTCAGGAGGATAGGTGCAGTGGTCCACGCAGAAAGAGAATTCTTCTCTTTGGAGTGGGGGAAGCTATTTCCTTTGCTTTCCCTATCCTCTGCACCCCACTACAGCTTTTTGGTCAATCTGTAGGAGAAAGCACATGTCACAGAGGTGGCCCTTGCAAGAAACTTGAAAAGGAACAGTTCAGGACTTAACAGTGTTATGATGACTGGTATCCAGTGGTGGAATTGGAAGAATGCCATCTCATTGTCCTATCCTTGCAGTATCCCTAAGCACAGGGATAGGAGCTCATGTTAAAATGTCCCTTAGGATTGTAAAATGGACTTGCTAGTCATTCAACCACACTATTTCGCTTTACCTTCCCCTTGCAGCATTTAGAGACGCAAAACCAAAAAACGGTTTGGAGACATACAGTCTGCAGGTGCTTATCATATCTGAAGCACAAGTCATTAATGGAACTTCATTTTGCGCCAGGTTTGGTTCTTTTGGTTTTGGAGGTAAGCCCACTGCCTCAGGAAACAACAGAGCTGGATGGATGTGGCTAAATCTGCTCAGGCCTTGGACTTGATCTACATCTGATACTATGAATCTATGACCTTACAGGTGGTAGCACAGCACATTGTAGAAACAGGAGGCTGCTGCAGAAATGGGTGCAGAAAATGGCAACTTATATGAAAATCATCCTCCTTCTTAATATTTAGCACAGTTTACCTCCTTGCATCCTATCACTGTTCTTCATAATTAGCCACCAATGTCAGGAAAGGGAAAAGCATGTCAGCATGATGACATAAGGAAAGACGGGCTAAACGTAATTGGAGGCCAGGGAGAAAGTTGGTGCTGAGCTTTGGGCCATAGCTCTGTGTTTCTTAATGACATGTATTTATACCCTTTGTGACAACTCCTTATTATGCTGTCCCTTTCAAACTGAGGAACAGAGGGGTCATGGGGATGGGTGAGAGCAGAATGCTTCCCCTGCTTTCTGGAACTCATACTCTGTTACTTTACAAGTCCAATTTATTTGAAGAGGACTTTCCTTCCTTGTTGTTTTTGTTGTTAGCAGAAGCACTGAGACAGTGGTATAAATCACACATGCCCAGCCATGCGTAATGTGCTTTATCACTGGCAAAGCAGGTGTTGAATGGCAGCCTGTTCACCAACAGGCTCAGCCTGGTACCTGAGTCCAGAAGATAAAACTAATACTTTCCAAAGTTACTTTACCATTATGGCTTAATGAATGGAAGACTGTTCGCTTGGGAGAATAAGCAGACAAGAAGCCAATTTGTTAGGAAAATTCCTTGATGGTCTGCGATGTGTGGAAATGGTGAAAGGGGAACTGGTTGCTCTTCAGCTGAGACTGTCTTGGAGAGAACAATTTTTTAATTCAGGGATTAAAATGAGAAATGACAGCTCTTTTCTTCTCTCTCCCACTGCTGTTCCTTTAAATTTCAGTTTTGCCATTTCAGAACAGAATCTGTTATGGGAAAGGAAACTCACTGAGGAGTGGAAGAGAAAAGAAGAAAGCAAGCAGAGTTGGCTTGTATGTGAGCATCCAGCCTCTGCACTTATTTATCTTACAGCCACACTATTCAATACATTAATTGGATAGATTGATCATTCAAAAAACTTTCAATGACTACAACCCCAATTAAATAAGCAGCAGTTTGTCTAAAAAAATTTTTTATACGCGCCTATAAAAAGTGCAGATAGCAAGCACCATTCACAAATAATGTACAGAGAAATAGCTGTGGTGGGTCAAAGAACAAACTAGCAAATGTATTATGACTTTAGGTTTTGTGGATCAGTCTAGTTCAGCTTGCCGCAACTTGGCACACTACAGATGCGGTGGATATCAGCTCCTGTCATCCTCAGCCAACATGCTGGCCTATGATGATAGAGCTTGAGTCCAACACACCTGGAGGGTATGAGGTTAGTGAAGGCTGATTTACTTCATAAGGTGTATAGAATTTTACCCTGAGATAAAGCACTGTAGACAGGGCTGGCTCTGGAGGTCCAATAAACAATGAGGCCAGAGGGAAATGAAGTGCAGAAGTAAAGACAGTGACCAGTACCCATCTACCTGCAGCTCAGGATCATACTTCATGCATCTGAGGAAGTACACTGTGGACCACAAAAGATAATCTATAACAATGTCTTAGCCCATGAAACACCTTTGACTCTTCATTGTTTTTTTTCTTAACACAGGCCCCTTTCTTCTTTTGCATACAGGAGGGATGCATTTTTTAAGATGATACCTACTAAGAATGCATAAGCTAAAAATGCTGTTTCCATTCTGTAGAACTGTGCTGTCTTTTATGGTGATGCATTCCACTGTTTGGACAATATATAAGTGGACATCCTGCCTGGTACATGAGTGATCGGGTTTTTTTTCTCCTTACAACAAATCAGTGAGCCATGTTACACTGAGAGATTATGATTGGTAAAGGGCCACTTATTCAGCTTGGTGACTGAGTGGGGTTTTGAACTGTGATCTACTCAGTCAGCTGAAATAGTTATTTGAGAATACTTGGAATAACTGCACTTTAGTCACTGGTGGCTGGGTACCTACAGGACCCCATATCCATTTTGAACAAGCTTGGGAACTTAGAAGAATTTGCTGAAGTAGCGATGGACCTGCTCAGAAGTCTAGGTAGTCTTGTGTGTGCCATGAAACTTGGCCAGTTGTGGCCCACACAACATAGATTGAGTCCTGCCATACTGTTGGAGTGGTCCCCTTCTTACTACATGGCTCTTTTCCAAGCTGAATGGATAACATAAATTATTAGCCAAACTGACGCCTCAGCATCACAACACTGTGTCTCTTAACAGACCATATTTACTAATTTGGCAGAAGGATAGGATAGCAGGTCACAGGATAGTGACCCTTTTACCCCATAAACATGGAATACCTCCTGAGCAAGAGAGAAAAATGCTAATTCCAAAAGGAGTAGTTGCTAGACCATGATCCACATTAAGATTACCTTTGCAATGATGGGTTTAAGGAGACAAAGAAATCAAGCCTGATAGGTGTTCAAAGCAGTATGTGCAAACTGAGAAGATCCTCCATAAATTCTCTAGAGCCTCTGCTTATTGTTCTTTCACTTTTCATTTCACTTCCATCAGCTAAGCAAATCTTCTGCAGCAGTGGTAGGCAATTTGTGACCCCATAGATGTTTTGGCCTCTGACTCTATCATCTCTTTCCATTGGTTAGAGCTGAAAACATCTAGGGAGCCTCACATTGTCCATTCCACCTGTATTGCTATAAGATATATTAAGATATATTTGAGTATCCAAAATTAATGTGTCAAGAGATTGAGAAACAACCTTTGGCTTGGAACATTTGCTACAAGGACCAGTTGTAGGGGTGCTGTCCATAGTCCTCACATATTATTTTCTTGTGGTTTTCCCTTGGGTTTTCTTCTTCTTTCTATCCATGATTTCTTATATCCCGTTAGAAATGGCAAAATAGAAACTTAATGTCTTCATGGCCAAATGTACAGTAAATATTGTAGTTCAGCCACCTCAACCATCTACTTTCCTAATATGTTGGACTGTAGCTCCTACTGTTTCCAGCCTGCATAGTCATGCTGGCCAGGAATGACGGGAGCTGTAATCTATCACATTTGGAAGTTTAGGAAAGTCTACCCTAGCTTTTTGTTCTTTTATTCCTGTTTGCTCCATAATATGTAGGTATAGATTCTGGTGGGAAACTGAAGAATTTTAGAGTAATGCATATTATATAGACCATGTGAGTTTATATCTACATTTCTTTCTGTATATAGATTGTTACTTCTGCATGTAAAGATTACTGTACTAAGGTGGTCCTAAACATGTCCTATGGATTGGGAAGGTTTGGCCCTTCTGATGTTGGATTGCAGGTCCCATTATCACTCCGCATTAGCTAGGCTGGCTAGGGTGGATGGAATTTGCAGTTCAACAACATCACTTGCCCCTCCTCACTCTTCTTTTAAAATGACAGACTAGGGAAACCTGGGTGTCCACTTAATTTCTGGCAGACCCAAAGCAAACGAGGGAGACTTCCTTTGCCAAAGACACGTGGGAAAAGCATGCTAGGATATAACAGATAGTCCTATTTCCAAGGGGAGTCCTTGGCAACAGAAACCCTTGTTAAGCATACAAAGACATAAAAAGAAAAACTTGCTCACAACTCTCTGAAGAAGCTCCCATTTCTGGCTATTGGGCCCCATCAACCAGCCCCACTCTCAGTGTAGCCCACCATTATCCCAATCCCCCAGATGAAGGGGTTAGTACAAGCTAGAAAAACTACAACTAAGAGGAAACTAGCTACAGTCTACTGTCAATGCAGGGCCATTCTCCAATCAGTGTCTGCTTAACAGAACATAAACTATTCTGGTCAACCCCACCATCCTTACTTGTGCATTTTCTGTATTCAGTAACATTTAGAGACTGACTGACTGTTTCATGTTAAATTCCATGCCACTGCTTCTTTGCTACTCTATCCACATAAGAAAGGGGGAAAGTAGCTGCAGAACTAGAAGTTAGGAGAACTAGAATAGGAGATTCTGCTTTAAGCCAGAAGTGGATGCAATACACTGGAGACAAAATATTTGCTGCTGAGGAGAGCTATAGAGTGGCCAAGCTTTTCAGCAGTTAAGCCAGAAGACACAATGGTCCTTATCACAAACACAACTGGGATTTGACAAGCTGTGCCTTTACATAAGGAATCTTACGATGGAGTTATGTAGGATATTTGTCCCTTGGCAGGCTGCAAGTTTAGTATGTTCTGGTTTAAGAAATTTTAGTCCAGAAATGTTCTTCTCATTTAGGGTATATCTGTGCATTTTGAGGAATGGGGGGAGTCTGGATGTTTTATTTTGCCATATTAACACCTTTTGAACTATGCAGTGTATGGATGTGTGTTTAAGCAAAACCTAAGCTAGTCAAATCTCTTTACAGCCCACTTCAGAGTTGGTTCAGTCCTGCCTTTGTATCAGGTTACATTTTTTTCTCTGTTCACATGCATAGTTCTGTATTTTTCAAAAAGTTTGCATCCTTGAAAAGTATGCATTCTTCTTCCATTGGTTAACATGTGTTTCTGCACACCTTTTAAAAGTATGCATCTTTCATGAACATTTTCCAAATGTACACAGGATGTTGAATATCTGGGTTGAGAACTGACCCAGATGGCCCTGATCAAAGAAGAGTTCAGAACTGTCAGACATTCAAGTGACTAAAGGAGTAATTCACATCTGACTGTCGAGGTATAAGGGAGTAATTCACACCTCAATGTTATCAGTCCCAAAGGCCTAAGGATGCTGGCGATGGAAGGGCCAAATGGTTTATTGCAGGCAGCTGGGGACAGCATGGGGGGATTGGGAGGTTGGACATCACCCCGCTGGAGCGGGAATAAAGGGTTGGGGGTTCAAGAAAGAGGTGGTCTTTGTTCCTCTTTTGGGGATGGTGCCTGCTTGTACTTAGGAAGAGACTGGTTGCTTCCATGCCAGTGGTTTGCTACAGCCCTGGACAAATTGAATAGTGTAGGTGCTAGTTTTTTATTTTCTTGTCCTACTGGTGCAACAAGACTTAAGGGTCTTAGGGGAAGTGGGGTCAGCTTTAGTTATTGTGTTTTTGGTTGCTGCTATCCACCATCCTTCTCCTGTTTACTATATTAATCCTATTTATTTTATTCCTCCCTCCATTCCTATACTTTACTACCTCAGTAAATGGATTTTTATCCCCTAAACTGTGCTTGAGTGAGCCGTGTGCTAATTCCAGTGCTTTGGCTGGTTGCATGGCCAGTACGGTTTAAGTCATTTTTCAACAGGGCCGGGGGAGGTGTGGGATTTCCCTTGGTGGATCATTACACATGAATCACAATGCAAGATTGGTAATATGTGGACTTTTACCACAAATTGCATTCAAAGTCTGGATGTGGTTCAGAAGGTGCAAACTGGCTAAATTCTATAAAAAATGAGCTGAACAGAAATTGTCCCTACCACAGTGTTTTTGCTCACTCTGCACTTATTCCTTGCCTACTGTACCATTATTTCTACTTGCCTAGGGGGACATTTCCCCAGGATTTAGAACTTAAATGGGAGGCACGCAAAATTCCTGCACAGAAGCATCCTGAATCCTATAGCATTAATATCATTAAAAAGTGCAGAATCTGAAGAACGTCTCAGCAGGTCTCTGGTCTAGGTGTTTCAAAAATCACTGTGGTCCTTTTGGTCTGAAAACTGGTGCTCTAGTTTGCTCCATCACTCCCAACAATTCAGTGCTGACAGAATTTCAAAGATCTGTATAATATTCCATTCAAGCATCATTGGGTCTGGTGGCTCACAATGCTAACATGCTAGTGGTGACAACATGATAGTGCAGCTCAGAAGATATTTTGGGAATATTCTATGTTAGAATGAAGATGATCTGTTTTATAGCTCTCTTTTTAAAAATGATCAGAAATGACATAGGGATTTAAAGATTTTATTTAAGTAGTTCACTAACAATTATGTCCTTGTCAGGAAATGTTAATTTATTTTTTTAAGAAAGAGAAAAAGAGAACTTTCAGATCCTACAAACAAGGCTTAGAAAGCAGGGATGATAGCATACAGATTTCAGAGGAGCTCATTTATATCTGAGAACAGAAGCCGTGTCTACACAGTTTAGAGATTCAATAATAATTTTTCCTGAGGCTCTATCAAAGGTGAATTGCAAAGGCAGAGAGAACAGTTAGTAAAGCACCAATACCTGTGCTAATTGCCCATGGCAAAGAAACTGCTGGGAACATTTGGCAGAGAAATAAGGTCCTACATATTAAAATTATAGATTTGCTCAGTGAAATCTTTATAGTATTCCTGGATGCACTGAAGGTATGCTGGGATGCAACTTATGTGAATCAAAATTAAGGGGACTTAAACATTTAACTCAAGCATAGAGTACATCACCCCAAGACATTAGAAATATAAGACAAAGTAACAAGAAAGTGAGATTAAAGTTTTAAACATATGGATGCACTATATTTTGTTTTTTGTTGGTAATACTCCTGATAGTTTGAATATGGAATGAAGATACGTTCATTTTGAAGGCTCCACTCTTGAGAAAGGTGCCATGCATCTAAGGGAAATTGCCCTGGTATTAAAATATGCAGGTGAAGCCTTCTGAAAGCACCACTACAAACCAAGGCCTGTTTGTCGTACATGCACAGAAAGCCATACATTGCTCCTTTGTTATCCCCAAACTGTGGCATGCACTCCCTTAGGAAATATGACTAGTCCGCATTCTCTTGGCTGTTGGAGAGGGTGCAAAGACCCATCTCTTCAATTTATCTGTTTAAAACATGTAGTTTTATTGAGCATGCCAGCCTGGAATGATGGGAGTGGCTTTCCAACAGGCTATGATAGGATGTTTTATTACTGTTGATTCATTGTGGTTTGCACACACGCGTGCACAGACAAATTGCTGTTCTTACTTATTTATGTTTTACTCTTGAAGCCACTTTAGGTGTATTTACACAGAAGAGCAGGAAAGTAAGAAACAAGTAAATGATGAACAAAATAGTCCTTACATTTTTTAATAAAAAGCACAATGGGGCCTATGAATGCAAATATAAACCTTAGTTGTTAATAAAGCTGACATTTAAATAATTTAGAGAGGCAGAACCTAAACCCAAAGCAGCTTTTAAAAGTGTTATTTTTATATCTGTGTATATTTTCATTTCTGCTTCATATGATAATCATATTTAATTGGATTTATTTTCCTAATGCTGGTATCCCAATGGCCTATTTTATTGCCTTTCTTGAACGTTATTTGCAAATAACTATACAGGATTTAATTTAATGGTAGCTTGTTTTTGCATGTGCTTTCCTTTTAATTGTATTTGTAGATTTTCCTTTATTTATCTAGTTGTAGCCCATGGCTACAATAGCATTCCAGTCATTTTTAAAGATTTCCTACAAAGCTGGTGGGGCTCTTCTGAAATGTTGGAAGAGCAGAGCCAATATCTGATTCAGAATCGATATGAACTGCAAGAGCTTAATTTAGGGCAGGTGGGGGAACAACTAACAGCACAATCCTATGCATGTATATTCAGAAGTAAGCTATAATGTGTTTGGTGGACTTTACTCTTACTGAATCCAGTGGTACTTACTTCTTAGCAATAATGTAGTGGTAACTGTTGAAGTGCACGTGTTTTTAATGACAGCCTCCACACCCATGCTCCCAAAAGCAGCCCTAAATGGAGACAGCTGCAATGGTCCATCTCTTTCTCACACACACAATGCCATTTCATGACATCCTCCTTCTCCAGGGCCTCTCCCAAGTTTTTCAGTCAATTTTGCAGGGTTTTTAATGCATGAAAGACTGGTATTTCCTTAGATGATGCCATTATTTGCTACAAAGGCTTGGTATATTTTTGCAGTTCCATTCTATACTACAGCACCATCTTGGGTTATGCAATGGATCATATAGAAATATACAAAAAGGCAGAGAGGAAAATGCCCAGTGGCAGGAACCTTGCGTGAAGGATGCTCTTATCCTCCCACCATCGGTCCTGTAGATCATTTTCAGTAGTCTAGTATTTGGAGGCGACCATAGCAAGAGATTGCAGAACCTCAACCCCTATGATCTTTAATTGGATTTGCAACAGTTTTGTCTCCCACTGTCTTTTTTATTTTTTATTTTGGGAGCCTGCTAATTTTGTAGGTCAATGAATCCCAAAATCAATGGTGCATAGTGTGGAATGTTTTCCCCCATCTATGAAGCTTATAGCCCCTCAACACCACTGGGCATCTCCAGTGCTAACATGATTTTTTAAAAAAGCTTTCCAGGGGACTCGTGTTGTTCCAAAACACTAGAAGTACCTTGCATGAGTGCTACCAAAAAGTTGAGTTGCTGAGGTCACCTCAGAGCTGGACTGTTTTCGTCAGTGGTGAATTGTCCAGTGTAGCAAGCAATTGAACAGACAAGTGTGACCGTGAGATCACACTCACCATTCCATGGGTGAATACATTCACATTCTGCATAAGGAATGTTTATGGGTCAGTCAGAATGTTGGACTAGGCCTAGACTAGCCTTCTCTAAGGCTAGTCTTGTACTACAACTCCATGTTGGGAGTTGCACAACTACTATACAGTTCTACTTATGCTTTTAGTTGTAGTTCAACACATCAGGAGAGCATCAGGTTGGAGAAAGTTGTTCTGCAAAGCTTTTCACTAGCATGACAGTTTTTTGTGTGGAGTGAGTTTAGATTAATTTTGATTTTTTTTTATATTCTCAAACCTGTAATCTCCCATGTGCATTCTGAGGTGCTACTTGTCTGTGAGATGCTGTATTATATGGCTCAATGCACATTTGATTGGCTGTTTGATTAGATATGCTGAATTGCTTAAATTGTAAGGGGACAGAAGTTTAAAACACTAAAACAGCTTGAGGATTCAAACAGTTTGTCATCACTGGGATGTGTGTATAAAGGACAGAAACAACCAGAAATGTAAACACAATGGTATGGCTCATTTTAAAATGACATCTAGACTGCTTTATATTCCCTGTTTCATCCTACTTATTGATTTGATGGAGAATGACCCAGCTTAAAAGCTACAGTGACATAAAACAGATACTGACCTGGAAAAGGATTGGGGAGTGTGGGCAATATTTTTTCTAAGGAGTGAGAAAAACAACAAAACAGAACAATAAGCAACATGCACTTGGCACACCACACAACTTATAATCCTGAAGGGTTTTCCAACCTGAAACTGCTTTCTCTCAATATTTTCTCTACCCAAATTATCTAAGTGTGCAACACCATGCATTGGAGTGGAGAGGTGAAGAACTAGCTGAAATAGGCACGGAGCTCAATCAATAATATGCAGAAGGTACAAGGAATCCTTTTGCCTACAGTGAGGCTAATGGCACAAAGATATGATCCTGCTTTCCAGATGGGATCATGATATCACTCCATGATATCATTCTAATGCTGAATTCTTTTTGCAACGATGTGGATTGTAATCAGCAAAAAAATTCTAGATACTTCCTACTCTGAACATATAGACAATGTTGACAAAAGCATAATAGCACAATGAAATGTCTGATTAACTTTAAAATCTTGTTTTCTTAGGACACTATACAGGCAATGCATTCTTACATCAGAATCACCACAGCCTTTTACAACAGGACTGGGCAGCTTGTACCTCCCAACACCAATTTCTTGGCCTACCATTCCCATCATGTTTCTCCTCTGGCTAGGCAGGCTTGGGCTGATGGGAGTTCCAGGAAAAAATATCTGGAGGGGCACAAGTAGCCCACCCTTGCTTTACATTCACCTGTGATTTCCAAACATCAGAAAAACAGCAAGAGCGAAAGGCACCCGTTATGTCCAAACGCAGAAGAGAAAATGAAACTACATTTGCAGCCCCTGAGGAAGGAAATATATTTCTGAAGCATATCAAGCTTGTTAAAGCTTTTCTGGCCCTTGAGAATGTTTTGTCTTCTGCTTTTGCTTTTGGACATCAACAATGAAAATTGTGGACTTCACTTATAATGTTGCAGCTTGTGACTGAGCAGCCATTTGAGGTGCTTTCAGGTGAAGTTTTATTGTACAATAGCTCTGCCTCAGTCACAGAACTTTGTAACTCTCTTGTGTTTTTCAACCATTTCTGTCTTTTTTTCTTACCATACAAAACCCATTAAGGATGTAAAGACAGAATTGCTCTGCAATGTGCTTTGATTGATAGCGATATTACCCATCTGTCTGGAAGCACCCTTTATCTCCTTCCGTAGGGGAAAGGATGGCAACTTTATACACAGCACCACTGAAGAGTTTCCAACATGAATGACTGCCAAGCAGACATCTGTACCATCTAGGTCAGCTTGATTTATTTTTTCATGGTCTGAGTTGTATAGGTCTCCATGTTCCTGCCTTACAAAATGGAAGGGTGGGGGAAAGTTTCCTCTTCTGAAGTTAAATGTTACTGTCCTGGACTTCCTTTTTCAAATTTATGTGCTGGACTTACTTTCCTATTCAGTTAAGTATAAATTAAATCTGACAGCACTATGGTCACTGTTACATAGTAGTTCAACAACACTCATATTTCACACAAGAACTTGGGCAGCTCCACTTAGGATTTAGTACAGCGTTGACTTCCCTGTAGATGGTTCTATGACCACCTCTTCTAGAGTGCAGCCCTGTTGGAGGGGAATTTTTGGAGGGAATTTTGCTTTTGCATCTGGAGGAAATGGGATGCTGGACTAACCTTTGGTTTCATACAGGAGGGGACTTTATAAGTTCTTCTGTTCCATCTCTGTGAAGTAAGTTGAGGGAAGGGCTACTGGTGCAGGCTTAGGCGGTGGTGCAATGCTTTTGAACTGAGAGAGCATATGTTTGTGCCATATGCTAGGCCAAATTGGTCTATCACACCACCAAATCCAAACATTCCAGGTAGCTGCCATGCTGGCAAAGGTCAAATATGCCAGGTCTCTCGTCTGCGTAAAGCTCATCACCGGTTAAAACAGTTCCTGGCAGATCTTTCAGGGAGTCAGGCAGTCATTACTTGCTTGCAAGCCTCCTCTGCCAATGCCAGCAGTTCAGTGCTCCTTGGGCGGAGTGCTCTATGCTAGCATAAGCTGATATGTTAGAAACTCAGTAAGCCAATCAGGATACAGAAGGTCAAGTGACTAATGACAGATCTCCTTGCACTAACTGCCTTGACGGGAGTCTTTTAGGACGCAGCAGGCACTGGAAGGCATTGTCTTTTTGCTTGGAAAATACACAGCTAGGCGGGAACGTGGTGTTTATATAGCAATGGGAGCCTATTGTTAAGGGAAAACACTCAGCTGCGGTGACAAGATTTCCTTGTTATTTAGTACGCATAAATAACGTAAGCCCATTGCCTTTCTCTCACACAGTTGGCAAGGCACTTATTCACAAGTGGTTATTTCAAAGTGTGCTGGCCTCATTACTATATTGCTTTGTAGGAAGCTGCAGCACTGTCCTCTGCCTGCTGTGCAGTGCCCTTCTTACTCCACTCGATTACAGCCCTAATAATTCTATCTTCTCTTGTTACTCTCTGTGATACTATGGCTCTGTGTAGATGTTTAAGGCAAGCTGAAGAGAGACACAGCTAACCACATTCATCAAACCCTGACTGAGGGTTGGTTCCCATGTTCCAGGACTACCTTAAATGGCTCCATGTGGCCTCTGTCTCCACAAATCAAGCTAATCTTATCATGCAATAAAAGGAGCGGGACATTTTCTCCATGCCACAGCATACCTTTTTCTGGCAGTCTGGAGAAAATAACCCAATCCACTGCATGAGCAGCTTTCTTCAAACAACTCTTCATGGGATGAAGGCTGCAGTACGCTGGTGGCTGTTTTGCGGGGCATCTTTATCCCCCGCCCCCCGGCTGCAAAGGGTGCAGCAAGATTTGTTCTGTCCAAAATACCACTGCACTTGGGGGATGCTCCTTTTGGCACGTGTCTTCATGAACAGAGGAAAGGCCACATTTTGATGAGTTTCCTAAATGGTGATGCAGCTGCAAAAGGATGTGCGCCTGCCATCTGCTCCAACTGCACATTTACACAATGATTATTTCATAGATATGATAAATCTGCTGGGTTTTCTTCAAAAGAAACTGACTGTGTAAAAGATGCATTCAATTTCCCAGAGCATCAACTGCAAATAACTTTAAGTTATACTAAGGCTATGCAATAGCTATGCAGAATGAGCAGCTAGAGATGGGGAAATGAGATTGTACTCACTGCTTCTGCCCCTTTCCCCATACTGTTGTGCTGTTTTTGTTGTTACATTTTTATCTCCTTTCTCCCTCTTTCAAGGTACCTAAGATGAACCATATGGTCTTCCTCTTCTCTAATTTTAAGCTATACAAGAACCCTGTGAAGTAGGTTAGGCTTAGAGTCAGTGCCTGATCCAAAGTAAACCATGTGCCTCATGCCTGCTTGAGGACTAGAAGTGGGTTCTCTTGATCTCCCAGTCCAATAATCTAACCACTATGCTGGCTGTCCACTGTATAGGCATGTAGGTCCTATGTTGAATGAACGTAGGGAACTAGGTTCATTCTACGACTGACCTGACCCTGTCCACCCCCCAAAAATTCCCTTTATCTTCATGGGAGTCACAGGGATACTAAAGGAAAAGAAGAGGTAGACAAGTGTGTGTGCATGTGCACGCTCGTGCATATGAACGTTTCAGACAGAAATGTACTTACTGTTTGATGAGGTGACTGCATAGTCCCTATCTTTTTTCTCCTTTATCTTTTAGGTGCAGAACTCAGGAGCTGGCTGCCAGTCAATTTAAAATCTCTTTAAGAAAGGCACTGCGAACTGCTGTATCATGTTGTGATGCACACAGTGACAGTGTACAGAAAAAAGTGGCTTCCCCTGTGGATTCAGTCGGCCTCCCTTCTCCCATTCATTGACATTAGGATCCACGCCATGCCATTTTGCAGTAGTGACATTCCTTGTTCCATACTTTAGAGATTTCCAAAGCAAGTAGCAGCCACCCACAGAGGGCAGCGGCTTTCCTTTGTTTCTAGTTTGAAAAGAAGGGGTGGAGGGGGTGGGAGAACGGGACTTATGGAAAGCGCTCCCAGCCACTTCATCAACACACGAGTAACCACATCATGCAAAAATTTCACAGGGCCCTCACAAAGACTGTAGAAATTATTTACCCAGCTTTGGTAGCTGAGCAGCAGGACACAAGCTTTGTATATTGCAGGTCCTTGGTTCAATCCCCAGCCTCTCCAGGAAGTGCTACAAAGGCCAGTCAGTATCAATAACATTGGGCTGCATGGACCAATAACCTCAGCCAGATGAAGCAGCTTCCTATTTTCCTGTTTGCTGGAGGACAAAGTTCCAGTTAAACTGGGAAGATAGGTTCCAATTAGCCCTTTCCTGGTGTCTGCTCACTCTACACAGATATCATGTCCATATAGTCCAGTTATGAGGGTTTTTGTCCACTCATGATTAATTTGCCAATATCCACCAAAGTTCAAGAAGGCAAAAGGGTGTCTCTATGTTGAATACACAAACCTATCTGTTTTCAAAAACTCCGAGGAGCTTGTTTTCCTGAGCCTTTGTTCTTTTTTACTTCTCTCCATCTTTTCTCTCTCACTTTGTGATTCATAGCAAAGCTTGTGACTGAAATACATGCCAACTCATGCCCCCTCCTTCTACCCATCCTGCCCAAATTATCTGTATGGTTGCTTTGGCTTAACCTGCTTGGGGAGTGAAGAAAAATACTCTATTTTAATTCTGTGCCTCCCAGATCTCAGTCCACTCATGTCACAGGAAACTAAACGTGATAAATGAGCGTACTGCCAGTCATCAACAAACAATTGGTAGGATTATATATATTACTGCTCCCATTGGCAGTCCATGTCTCTCAAGACAAGAGGAAGTTGTCTAAAGCAAATGCCCTCTTTCATGCTGTATTCAGAGGAGCTTCCTCTGATGTGTTGATCATTACTTTTGGTAGGGAAGATAGCACTTGGGCCTTTCTGATCAATTTTAGTGCATTGTCCTCCTCCTGCAGTTTGTTATTACTTCTGTTGCTGTATGTTCAATCTTTTTCTTCTCCTGCCTAGCTCAGTTTCATTTCATTGGGATAAATCCTCCTGTTCCTAAAGGAGTGTCAGAATGGCAGATATAAATCTCAGCTGAAAACAGATATTTCCATCTCCTTTGGGTCCAGTCGCCTTTATTTACCAAAGTGTTGTTGGCTTAAGGCAGCACTGCCTATTAGAGCCCGCCTCTGCCTTTTTCATGGTACATCTGGGATCATCAGTCACTTGCGTTTTCCCCTTCCTAGGCTGTATTTTCAAAGAATTTGCAGGACCCAATAATCCCTTCTCTCTCTCTCTTTGTCTCTCCCCTCTTCTCTCTTACTCACTACCAGCAAAGCAACAAACATTTCACTGTGTCCCTATTCTGCAGTTTCAATCTCGGCTTCTGTCATTTTTCAGCTACCATGGAACCTTCTGGCTCTGACAGTCCACCTAAATCTCAAAGGGGAGAATATATTTGAACAAATTTGTTCTCCATTAAAAAGCATAAAAAGTGTTTCCCTAATGCTCAATCCCTTTGATTCTAGACAGGAAAACCACTTAAAAGGGGATGGCTGTATCTCTTGCTCTAGTTTGTCCCTGCATGTGAGGCCAAGCTTGCTTGCAGGGCTATCTCAAAGTGGCGGGTACTTCTTTTTGCTTCTTTCTGAAGCTTAATGATAGCCAATTATAGACTACCAGGCTTCCAATTACAGGCTTCTTTAACACAGGAATGCTAAGTTTCTTTAGTCTCCATGGACTATGTGGGAGATTTGTTCAAGGTTTTTTTTTTTACACCTTAATTTAAAGTTAGGGAGGAATGTACATGTTTAGTCACAGGGGATATCCAATTCATTTTAAGAAAGATTTACTTAATATTCACAGTTATATATAGGGATATATGCAGGCTTTCCTACATGGTGAACATCCTTGATAGTGCAGAGAGACCGATTTGTTTCAAATGTTGCAGTAATATACAGCAGGAAGCCTACAGCACTTAGCTTCTCACTCCCTTGGAATCAGCATAACATCTCAGCTGCCTAGCATTTACTAACTAATGCAGAGGCTTCTCACAAGTGAAGTGCTGTAGTTACTGGCCTTCACTGTTTCTCTTGGTCTTGCTGCTGCAATGCACTGTATTCATTCTTGCTCTCCTTTAAGATTCTTGCTCAAGAGGTGCCCATATCACACCCAGTAGGTTCTAGTGGCCAGTGGAGTGTCAACCACAAGTAATTAAAAAGATTACCATAAATGTATTGCCATTTATTTCCATTTATTACAGTCTTTTCCAGCCTGGTGTACTGGACTGCATTGTACATGATAGCTAGGAATGATCAGAATTTTAGTCCAATGCATCTGGAAGGCACCAAGCTGGGAACTTGAATTTAGTCCACTCATGCATTGTACCCCAATTTATACTTCTGTAGTAAATGTATCAACAATGTGTGTCCAACTTCTGGACATTTTCAAGTTTCTATTTTTCACTTGTAGTTCTTTGGATCATCAGAGGCAATAGATAATGGTGGGCTCATTCAAAGGAAGGATTTTTCAACTCAGTAAAGTCCTCATAGGGAAAAATACTGCTGACAGAAAAAGAAATTCCCCACAGTCCATAATAATGTTCAAGAATAAGCTTGAAGTGAACCTTATATAATTCAGGTTCAGTCTGAAGTTCTGATCAGGTTCCTGAGAAAGGCTATGAGACAAGTTCCTGCTGAATTAGGAAATCATGTTGATTTCGTTTCATCTTTTAATCAAATTCCAGCAAATGCAAACAAACAAACAAATAAATAAATAAACAAGCTGATTCTCAGTTGAATCTACAACTAAAAGCAAGATTGGCCTTTCAGTTCAGTGTTTCCCACTTGTGTCTTAAAGCTCAGATTTGAGTCTATTTAATGTTGTTTTAAACACAATTTCATTTAAATAGTTTGTCTGCTGGAATGATAAAAAGTTAGACTGAAGGGCACTTCAAATGTTATGGAACTGTATGTAGCAAAATGTGTGCAGCCATAATTACCACAGGGCTTCCCATTTTTACATTTGCCTTATATTTAACACCATTTCTTTCCATAGCCTCTGTGATATCTTTTCCAATCTTTGCAAGCCTTTTCTTGTGAACCCAGTTTACTTTAATTCCCCTTCTTTACACTCCTTCTCATCTTTTCCAGCTTTCTCTTCTTTCCTCCAGTTGCCAACCCATGTCACACCAGCCTTATTTTTCTGCTAGCAAATGAACCTTCTGGCATGACTGTTCTATTGAATGGTTGGGGATGGAGTTGGACATCCCAAGAGAGCCAGTGTGGTGTAGTGGTTAAGAACATGGGACTGGGACTCAGAGGATCTGGGTTCTAGTCCCTGCTCAGCCATGGAGCCAACTGGGTGACTTTGGGCCAGTCACAGACTCTCAGCCCAAGCTACTTCACAGGGTTGTTGTTGTGGGGATAAGATGGAGGAGGAGAATGATGTAAGCTGCCTTGAGCCCTTTGTAGGAAAAAGACAGGATATAAATCAAATAAATAAATAAATCTTCTCTGATGACTTTTTACTATTTAGTTTGGATGGTAAGTATATGCATGTATCTTGTACAGTAATGGTGCTTTGTAGCCACATTGCCTTGTATTGTACTTAACACTCTTGGGACCCACCTGAACAGTGTGGGATATGCAGAAGAGTGCTCAGGAAGGGAAATCATCTAGAATCAGGCAACATTCACTCCGTTTGGGATGGTTTGGCTTTCTCCTATTAGCTTCCATCTCATCCTACATTGTTCAAGAGGGACCAGTGACTGTCTGGAGAGGCTTTGGGGTAGGAGCAGAGCAGTTTTCAGGTGGTTGCAGGGACTGGGAACTTTCCTTCTATGACCTTCCTTACATTAACTTATCTTAGATGATGGCTAGTCTTAATCTGAGTCTGCCTTACTTGCTGTTGGACTACCTTGCAAATGTGTAACACTTGGTGAGATTCACTAGGTGAGTTTGGTGAAATTCTACCCACTTCCATACTTACTGTAAAGAAATAGGCTAGCATTTGTGATTCCCAGTTTGTTGGTAGCCACACAGGTATAGTTGCCATAATGTTCTTCAGTGACATTGGCCACCGTCAGGAAAGACTGGCTCCCTGTGCTCCTGATCTCCAAACCATTGGCATTATTTATCCTGAGAAACAAGAGAAGTACATGGTAAATACAGTAACACTATGGAGCAACTAAGGCCCTCATTACATGGCAAAAGAACATAAGGAAATGGAAAGGCTCAAATGCAGATTCGCAGATAGGCAGAGGTGGAAGAGCCAGAGACAAAGGAGGGATGTTACCATACCTGTGCTTGTTGCTGCAAGTCTGGAGAGTGGGCAGGCAGCTGGTGGGTGTGAGGTAGATCGGGAAAGTGGTGAGTGATGGAAGGGTTGAGAATCCAATATTTTTTGACATGAGTTGAATAACATTGATTGTAGCGAAAACAAGTTTCTTTCTTTGTTGCTAGACATTAGAACAACAGAAGGAATAAGATAAATAATATAATTACCTAGTGTCATCTCTGTACCACTCAAAATCAGGTGTAGGGACAGCAGAGGCTGCACACTTAAGTGAAACTGGTCGTCCTGTAGCAGATTCATTGCTCTTAGACTCTGTGATAGTTGGAGGGTCTGCAGGAGAAAAACACTGGCTCATGTCATTGTCATCTATGGACTAATCACTAGCTCATCTGTCTGGAGCCACAATGGGAAAAACAAAGCCCTTCCACGTCAAAGATACCAAGCCTTATCTACACTTTAGTATGAAAGGCCCATTGAATAAAGGCACATTACAGTTGACAAGAAATGGCAAAGGCGAGGAGAGGAAACTCAGCAATTATAAGCCACTAATTATCTCTTAAAGGTACTTTAAACACAAAAAAGCCATTTTCTGAATTTCTGATGACAGTAAACTGGGTAAGGTTAGAGATAATTCACAGAATATATTATCCGGAGAAGACTCCATGGGAGATTGGTTTCCTCTAGCCCTTCTCCAGACAAATCACTTTAGTGCTTTACTTTATCTTGATGTATATAGGATGCTTTGTGCAGATACTGCACCACCACCCACACCGTTTTCCATAGAAGAGGTAGGGTAGCCCGAACTATGCATAGCTAGCACTGTCCACGTGTGCAGAAGCAGCCTACTGGCCCTGGCCCTTGTTCCATCCTGAATCATGGACAACTCCGCCCGGGCAAAGTACCAGGAGTTGGTTTAAGCAAACAAACCTTGTCTGGGGATGCCATCATGGGGCCAAAGGAAGCCAATTAACCAAGTGTGACAGCAGCTTTGAGGCATGAAAAGCTGAAGGCCTTCTGAGTCACTTCGCAGCCAAGGCTGGGACTGGTGATCGCATGAGTGGTGATTGCTCACCAACAGCTCTGCATCTCTAAGACTGGTTTTGCTATGGCAGCAGCTGGAGTATATGTGTCCATGGTGAAACAATGGCAAGTAGTAATGATGACTATATATTATGTCCAGCTTTAGAGGCAGTGTGACTCTGTATATCATTTACAGGGGAACATGAATAGTAGAGGGTTATTGCACTCATGCCTGCCTGTGGGCTTCCTATGGGCAGCTGGTTGGCCATTGTGTGAGCAGAAAGCTGGACTAAGTAGGCCTTTGGACTGATTCAGCATGTCTGTTCTTATAAGCATACTTTCCAATCCACACAAGAAATTGTCTAAGCATTTTCACGCACAAGTACTGATTCTTGGGCTTCTGGTTTAGTCATAATGGTGGGCATGCACATGGTGGACATGTCATGAACAGAGCCGGCTGGAGTTGGGGGTCAGACTAGATGGCCTGGGAGACCCCTTCTGACTCGCTCTGTTTCTATGCTTCTATAAAGTGCTGAAAGACAGCTTCAGGGAGATGGCCACTTGAAGATAAGATCTCAAGATCTTTTTCATTAGCTATCAATAGGCATGCTAAGATTTCTCTAAATGTCCAGCTTCGAAGACACCAGTTCTTCTGTTCCAAAGGTGTTCTGCTGTTAGCAAGTTAGTGGAAATAAACATTTTTATGAACTGATAGGAAAAGAAACAGACCCATTGTGGAAAACTGCATTTGTTTGATTAGGATAGGAGGTGATATAATTAGCCATTACACGTAATACACATTGTATTTTTTAAAAATGTACTTTGATCTGAAATAGTAATTTAAGATTCAGAGCTAAAGAAAAGGAAGGAAATACAAGAAGAGGAGTGAGTGTTGTTTAAAAACAAACGAACACCCCTCAGTGTTTGAATGTGTGGATTTTTTTCCAGTAGTAAATCTTTTTGCCATCTACAGTGAGACAAACGGTTTCCACTTCATTGGCTCTAAGACATGAGATGAATCATGAAATGAACAAAACACCTTTCTACAGACTGAAAGCCACCAGGTCTAGTGATGCTTTGTATTTCTGATCCCTGCCAAGGACTCCTTCCTGTTCAGCTGCATTCTTCATGTTAGCCACGCTCCACTATTCTTTAAAAAAGATATTCTGAACAGGCCCATAGCCAGTTCTTTCAGCTTTAATCTTGATTAGCCATCATTCTATCTATGGAACTCCCGGTCAACTAATTCCAGTCACTAAAAAGCAGCAGTTGTAAAAACCTCACCGGTTTCTTGTTTTCTTTAACACATATTGGGAAGAAGAACAGACAATGAAAGTACAAAGATAAATGCTTTTCTGAGTTGCCCTTCTAGCTCTGTTCCTTTCACTGTTGCTTTTGGTACAATAACATTCCAGTGATAGCAAAACCACAATCCTAGACACACTGACTTGAGGACGAACTCCACTGACCTCTGTGGCACTTTGTTCTGACAAAGTATACACAAGTTTCAATTGCACGGTTTCACATGCAAGATTATATGGGCATCACACTATTTGTAAGCAGTGTTTCTGTAAGATGTTGTGACAAGGGATGAGTGAATCAGCAAAACTCAATCTCATTACAGGTTTCCAAATTCCACCCTGAAGCTTATTCTGAGTTGCATCCATATCACATTGTGAGCTTTGTGTTTCCTTTTCACATGAATACTTGTTGGTATTTTTGTACACATTTTCCCCAAATGGATTCATCAATTGTATGGATTTTGGAAATGTACACTTTTTCTTAAAGTACATTTGTGTGCATTTTTCAAATAAATGCTTTTTCATGCTCCTTTTTCAAGTGTACACATTTATTAAATGGGTTTGCTTTGTTCTACAAATCAGATCACAAGCTTGGAAAAGTACAGACTTCAGCTGTAGACTGTGTTTGGGTCTATGTTTAGTTCTGGGAGGTACAATTTGGCTAAGTTCTGGTCAGAAAATGAGCAAAAATTAATTTCTCATACATCCCTGGCAGACACAAAGTGGGGGGAAATGGACAATCTGGGAAAATGAGATAGCTCTGCTCTGCTCACCTGCCCTGACTGGAGGCTGCTTTAGATGGATTTGGGCTGTTGTTACTCAGTTGGATATCTTTAGAATATAGGCAGCTATCATTTAGTGGGTCAGGCTTACTTGTCCATCTAGGCAAGGATTATCTACTCCAACAGCTTGTGGCTTCCAGTGCTTCAGGTGGAAGCTCTTCACATCACTAGCTACATGATTCTTTCAAATGGTGATGCCAGGGATCACCAGGTGGCACCATCTGCACTCAGTGCTTACACTTACCATTACCTCACTGCAAGTAGGAATGTTCAAGTGACATAGCTCTCTAATGGCTGAAGCTTCAAGAGGACAGAAAGCCCTTGTACTTTTCATATTTTGCCACTTGTTCTTGTTTTCTTTTGAAATTGGGGTCTGAACACCATAAATTGGTACAAGGTCAAAATCAAGGAGAAAGAGATTTTTCAGCACCAGGAGAGCCAACAGTACCCTCTTTCAAGACTGAAGTATCTTTTCTGAGGTCCCAGTACAAGCTTGTAACATGGCCTTCCTTTGCCCTCTCTCACATACAGATCCTAGTGCCAGCTCCAGGTTTCGTAGGTCTTTGAACAAGACAACTGGATCCTTCCCATCAGTGAATGGGCTTTCTTACCAGCATTGCCACTTGCTGCTGTTGCTCCTCTTCCTCATAACTGCCACCAACTCTTGGCTTGCCAGGTAGAGAACCAGTGGCAAAGAAGACTGTGGCCTTCTGCCCACCAGTAGTGCCTGGGGCAAAATGGGAGTCTGGTGAATAAACAGGTTGCATTGCTGAAGATGAGGAGCAGGTGGAGAGGCTCTTATCCATTGACCCTCAGCTTGGGTGTAGTCCCTCAACAGGTATCTAGTCATGTTGACTATTTCATACTATTTCACGAATCTTGAAATAAAACTTTCTATTTTAAGTCAGAAGTTCTATTTTGTACAGCACACCGATGCATTCAATGTCCTTGCAAGGTCAAAGTAAGCATTATTTACTTTTATATCTATTAACCAGGTAATCTTTTAAAACTCATAAATCATCAACTGAAGTCAGAATAAGGGGACAGGGAAGGAGGCTAAATCACAGGAGGGCAACCCTTTATTACCTTACAGTCACACCGGATTTCAAAAGGGAAGACTTGTCTGAACTGAGGGGATTGATAAAAAAGAACTGTACAAGGGGACTCAAGAGGGTTAAATTCCCTCAAATTGTTGGAGCTTAGTCTTTCCCAAATAAGACTAAAGGGAACACAAGCTCGTACAATGATGATGCAAGCAATGATGCAAAAAGCATCTTGAGGAGTACATCCCAGATGATGTCATATTCCATTCATAATTCTCCCATGCTTTCCCATCAATTCTTCCATCTACTTTCTACTTATATTAATATCATATAATAAGATAGGGATAGGATAGGAATAGGATGGTAATCCTATAGATAGGAGGGGTGCCAGGGAGAATAGAGTGGTACAGAGACACAGTTACAAGCTCAGATGGCTCTAAGCATGGATGGAGGGAATCAAGTAGAGATTTCTCTGCTCCCACCCCACCCACCCCACAAGCTTCAGAGGATTGGCTGAGGATAAAGGAGGCAATAGGAAGGGAGAAGGGATTCTGTGGGTTCACTGGATGCACAAGTCACTATTTTCCATCCCTGCTCTAAGAAGTAAGTAGCTAGGCAGCCCAAGAAGCCCATCTAGCTAAATATGCTATAATGCAGGAATGGGAGAGATGGAATTCCTTTGTTGTTTCCCCTGCCCTATTTGCAGAGCTTAGGACAGAGGAAGGGCTCCAGTCATCAAGGCTTCCATGTATAGAGTGACAATCCCATAGGATTATGCTCAAATGAAGAGAAGATGGAATAGCAGCACAATGCCTTTTGGCTGGTAGTGCTAGAGGCCCTCCATCTGGAAGTACCCCAGCTCACTTAAAAGCTGGATTTTTCATTGCAAAATCAAGAATTGTATCCCTTGATTATACCCCTCATTTTTTTCTTGCAAGCTCACACTCAATAAGCCAGGCAGCAAGGTGGCTGCATTATTCTTTCCCCAGAGCAGAATTCCTATAGTTTTTAATGAGGGTTAGATACTGAAATATCTTTCAGCTTCCACCAGTTTCAGTAACCGTACATTTTATTTTAATATCCATAGGATTATGCACAGTTCACTGAAAATTGGTTGTACTTTTTCATGTTCTGTAAATCTTATTTAATAAGATAAATGGGTTAGGTCATATTCTCTTCTAAAAATGGACTTGAAGATTTTCCTCAGATGCAGAATGTCACAAGGGACATTCTCAGAAAAATTTGTAGCATACTTTTGAAGTAGATGTTTACTCACATACATTTTGGCTTTAGTAAATCCTACCAGGTGCACTAGTTCCCAGTTCTGCCCCTGGGATTAATATATACCTCTGATTATTACAGTGCTTTTTCTCTTCCACAAGCTGTTCATTCCTCTTGCCTGTGTATTAAAAAAAACTTCTTGAGAGAGTATGTCAAACAGGGGAACATAATTGCCTTATCGCATATACTTTCAGGATAGTTTGCAATTAAAAAAATGTCTGAATGTTCTATTGGCAGAAGAAGCCATAGGTGGGAGCAGAAAGATGCTGTTGTCTCATCCCATTGATTATCCTGTTTGAATTCATTAACTGAAATGATCATATGTGGAAAAGATACAGTTGAAAATGTAGTCCCATTGTGTCGCTCCATCTACAGAAGCTCAGAGAATGCTGTGCCTTTGTTTGGAAAATAGCAACTCTGGTTAAATTTGAATTCTTTCTAAATTGCGTTCCAGCTTTCAAAACTACAAGGATAGCTAACTGTGTACTTGCAGCTGAGACACAAGAAAATGCATTAAGGACAACTTTGCTAGTTGTGGAGGAAACAAATTGATTGAAACATTTATTTATTCTGTAAGCTCACATATTATTTCCATTTAATATTTGATGTGAGTTTGTTCTACTGAATTATTTTAATTTGTAATTTTCTTTCCTTAGGACTTGACATGTATGGAGATAATGATATTTATATAAGGCCAATAATTGCTGTTCTATTTTTTAAAATCCCCTTTCTGAATGCTTTCTAAAATTGTCTTTTCAACTACTGTGTTACACTAAGCTGATGACTTCATAGATTTTTCTAGAGTGAGCCCAAGATCTCTCTTTCTGAGTAGCAACTTTAATATCCAAATATGTACGTGAAATTTTCTCTCCACTTTGTACCATCTTTCAAATGCCAGTATTTATTTATCTATCACATGTGTATCCCATTCTTTCTTCCAGGGCAGGATATATCAGATGTATTCCTTTTATCCTTACAACAGTCTGAATCAGAGGGAGAAGGAAAGAGTGACTAACCCAAGGCCACTCTGGGACTCAAATTCAAAGTGGAATTCAAATCCCAGTTCCCTGATCCATCTTTTGGATAACCTGGGCCTTCCAGACATGAATTGACTCCAGCTCCCATGAGCCTAAGGAGCCTAGCAAATGCCTGGGATGATAGCAATTCAAGTTCAGCAACACCTGTAGGACCGCTATCTCATTCTAATGACTTTACCACATTAGGTTCCATTGTCAAATGTGCATTGTCTCACAAAACAGATGAATATGGTGAACTGGTATAGAATTCAGCAGAACATTTTTGGCAGTGGGAAAACTATTTCAGGTAAAATTAAAATGGCTTCTTAATCATTGTCTACAATGCCTTTCCCACAAATGTCAAGCTATTAGGATCTGCAAGTTAGCCTTACCTCTATCACAAAGAACAAGATATGTGTTAGATCTGCAATCTGCAGTGCTAGGTTCAAAGCTGTGCATTTTTATTTGCAGCCACTGCTAAATAAAAATGTGCAGTGACAGCTTGGAACAAACAAAAGCTGTTAGTGAGATTCAAAATGTGTGTATTAGTCTCTATTTTTAATGTAAATTCTCTCTTTCCAGTCCTACATGCATTCCAGTTAGACATTAAAAGACAACTAGGGTATTCTGGGTCTTATTATCTGTCCCTAAGCTGTAAATATGCACTGGGGCTCTGCAGTGCTCATTTGAATGCTTACTGGTAATGACTGGACCATCATTAGCAAAAACAAATAGGGACTCTGTGCACAGAACTGAAGTGCTGACAGGGTCGCTCAGTTCTATCCTACTTCCTGAACTCACACTGTGCTAGATTCTTTATGCACACTTCTACAGGGGGACTTCTCCAAGCCCCATGGTTTCAATACCACATGTTTGCCAGCGATAGTCAGCAATACCTCTCTAATCCATCACTCCGTGCAGCCATCCAATCCCACATGTCCACCAGTCTGCCTGACATTTCTACTTGGATTTTTCATCACCATCTCAAACTAAATATGTCTGAGACCAAACTTCTCATGCTTCAGCTTTTTGCTCAGGCATGAAGCCTTAACTTTATACTTGATTCCCCACTCTGTTTTGCCTTTGCTTCTCATACTGAGCTTGCTAGCAACTCACATTTCTTCTCCTGTCACATCATTGCACAAATACATGGCTTCCTCTTAGCTTTCCTCTCAGTATAACTGCTGGTTCACACTGAAGTAAGCTCCTGTCCTTATTACTGCACCCGTCACCTCTCTGGCCTTCCACTGCCATATCCCTACCTCATCCCCTTTTCCCCTATTCAAAAATCATTAATCTCTCTCATAATTTAGATTATAGTATGCCCCTTCTTAAATCTCTTCACTGGCTTCCTATTCAGTCCTTTATGCAAGGCATGGTCCCCATCCTTACATTCAAAATCTCTGTCCTTAGAACCCTGCTTATAACCTGTAATTCTACAATTCTACTCCGAAACCCCTGAAAGTCATCCTGGTCCTTCAAATCATTTAACACTTTTCTTCCATGCTTTCCTTATGACTCTCCTGCATATCAGGTAACTTGATAATGAGATAGGTGGTTCCTTAGATAGTCACACTCTAAGCTGACATGATGATGAGAAGATGATTTTACTATTTCATTCATATACTTCTGAATAGCTAAAGCAATTTGGGCAATTCACAAAAAGTGCACATCACAATCCAAGCTGTACGTGATACAATGTTCAACACAAACTTTTTATATAATATAATCCTGAGCCTGATGAAAACAACAGACATATATGTTAGTTATATGCCATGACATGTCTGGGAGTAAATGACAGTCTTAACTGGGAGGCAGCACCAGGCAGATTTTGGTGGGGAGAGCATTCCATAATTGGGAAGCTACCAATGAGAAGGCAGTCTGTCTTGCTGCTAACTTCCAGGCCTCCTCAGAGAAGATGCTCAGAGGAAGGCCTCAGTTGTTGATTGTAGTATCTGGATAGGTTCAGAACTTTAAAAATTAAAGCCAAGACCTTGAATTAAACTCAGAAAGCAAATGGCAATCAGATGACTTGATACTGGGACAGAATGGGCTTAACAAAGTACACAGGATAGTGGTGTAGTAACTACAGTCTGCAGTAGTTGAATCTTCTGGATGTTCTTCAATATGTTGGGATATGGATAACTCTTGACAAGTCAGACTGATTCAGGAAAGCTTGCAGCTGTCACACTAAATCTAATTGGGCTAATGTACTCCTTGCCACCACCTTCCCCACTAGCATCACTATCTGAAAAATCAGAGCCAGTGCAGGATTAAAGCCAGTGCAGGCAGTACTCCCAAGCTGAAAACATGGGCATTAAAGGTGTGTGCCCCTTCCAGGAACAGGTCCAGACCGACATTTACCCAGATCACCACTCCTAGAACTTAACAGGTACAGCCAACTGGGTGACTTTGGGCCAGTCACAGACTCTCAGCCCAACCTACCTCACAGGGTTGTTGTTGTGGGGATAAGATGGAGGAGGAGATGTAAGCTGCCTTGAGCCCTTTGTAGGAAAAAGGCAGGATATAAATCGATAAATAAATAAATAAAATAAAATAAAAAATGTACTGGAGAAATGTATATTTTTGGAAAAAAAGTTGCATGAAAAAGGTGCTCATTTTACTTTATTGGATAAGAGAAAATGCATATATTTGAAAAATTTGTGCAATTGAGGCACACATTGGGAAAGTGCACATGAAAAATGAATGGAAACACAACTCTCCTCCTTTCTCAAAGCCTACAATCTGATACAAAAACTAGTCCAAATGAACGTTGAGGCTGAATTTGGAAAACCTCAAGAAGCTTGAGCTTTGATGATTTGCTATCACTGTTGCTTACCAATCTGTGAGGCCAAGTGCCTTACAAAAAGTGAAAAGGATAATAAGCGCAATGCATCCTTGGCTAGACATTGTTTAGGCAAGCACCATCTTGATGGCCTAAAGTTTGTCTTCATCCTGAAGAGCAAAAATGGCAGGCGATACACAGAACCCATTTGTTGGTGGAGTACCACCTCTTGTACTTGCTTTTTAATCTCAAATCATGTTCTTCAATATTCCAATATAAATCTCATTTAACTAGTTGTGACAATTGCTCTGTCCAATTAACACAGCCTGGACTTTTATCTACATATGAAAATTGCACTTATTCTCTAAGGCTGCAATTCTAAATTCATTTAATAGACAGTGAATCCTAGTCAACCTAGTGAGGTTTCACTTCTGTAAAATCTTGTATAGGGTTCAATAGTAAACCATTGTAGTAATCCTTGCAAGCCATCTGCATCATTATAATTATTTTTCCCCTTTTATTAAGATAGGCACTAATTATGTGCTGTTAAAGGAGGCAGAAATAGGTGAAAAAAAGGCATGAGCATAAGTAAATGTGAAATGTAATTGCTGTGGTCTGAGTGACCGCATCTGTATGCAAATCTGTGCCATGTTTTGTTGCTTATTTTCTCATAATGGCTCTTGTTTGCCATGTTTCCTGAGCTGAAATGCCCATTCTTATTAAATAGTTGCAGTCTAATGAGACTGTTATTTAAGAGTCCATCTTGCATGTAGGAAGAATATATTTAGCTTTCATTGTGGGAGAGACATAACCAAGAGGGGATTTTAAGTTCAAGCAACTGGATTCCATAATATTATCATAATACAGGGAGTAAGATTACCCAGCTGTTCTTAATTTCTCCACAACTGAAGGACCCTTCATTAGATGATATTCACCTTCAAAAATTATTATTTTTATGCGTGCGTGTGTGCTTGCACATCTGCAGGTGTGTATATGGGCATGCAAAGAAAGGGCAGAACAGGGCTTCAGATAGCTACTCTTGGAGTTTGATCACTGGGCTGAGCTTGAGGAAAGCCAATGTCAGTCCCAGAAAGCGTGGGGCATTGTAGTTCTCCAAGTTTCAAATGCATGATGAAATTATTATTTGCTCTTTGCTTTTCCTCCCATATTTCTCACAGACTGCAAAGGTGGGGTGGGGCATATTGGCCCCAGAGGGAACACAGAAGGGGATGACAGGGGCACAATAGAGAAGGCCTTTCAGATGGGACCATTTCTGCAACTGCATTACTTTCTCCAGCTGTCACCCTTAGTCTATTCATTCAAACTCTTACTGTCATCCTATTCAAGAAACTTAGTCTGCTGACCAATTGATGAGATCTGAATATATTTGCTTATAACCAAACAGATAGTTTGATGCAAGGGGGATTCTTTTTCATTTCAAATGACATGTGTGCATGTCATACAGGAATCCGTTTAAGGTCAGAATGGAAAAGGGAAGTGCTTCTTTTAAGACATGGAAGTAGTTACATGCAGGTATAAATGATTCTATTATAGCATTTTTTTAGGAAAAAAGGCTGACCATTGCAATGCATTCTTTGTAGTTCTAACCTTGAAGAGTTTCACTTGTTGGAAAATGTGGGAATTAGAATGTTAACAGTACAAAGTACAATATTATTACGCCAATATCAAAAGAACTACACTGGTTGCCCATTGTTTTCTGGGCTCAGTTCAAAGTATTAACTTTTAAATCTCCAAATGTTTCAGGGCCTGGCTATCTAAGGGAGCCACTTTCATTATGAATCTATATGGGTATTCACATCTGCAGGAGAAGTTTTTTTGAGGATTATCACCTCTTACAGAAGCCATTTGCTGTGCATGCAGGAAGGGGCTTTCTTCTGTATCAGTTCCAAACTGATACAGTCATCAGTCCCATTGCTCTCCCTTGTGAATTAGAATTTGCTCCATTTTACACTTTTTCAGAATGAGTCTTTGATCCTGTTGTCTTAATCAGATATCTCGTTGCATTGTTATGTATTTTCTTCCTTTTTGTGTCCTGCATTTTAAACTTAATTTCAGAATAGAAGTCCATAGGAAAAATAAAAGTAAAAATAAAGGAAAGGAGTTTTGTATCCTGCAAATGGGAAGAAGAACCTGAGGAAATGAATAGGACAGCAAGCACTTTATGGCTGAGAAAGAGTTTCAGACCAGATCTTCCAGTTTCTTAGTGTTTTTTCCAGACTACATCACCTGTCTTTAAAACAGTCAAACCCAGTCTGTATGGATTAGGAGAATTTTCATTCAGAATTTTCCTTCTATTGTCATTTTTGCTACAGAGTTGCCATTGCTACAGAGGAGGGTTTCTGAACTAGAAATAATGAATGTACTCACAATTCACAGTAACTCGGACTTGCTTGACATCTGCTGTGGAAACCTCGTTTGCAGCTTTGCATTCGTACTTGCCTGACTGCTCCCGCGTTATCCCCAGGATCTCCAGGAACTCTTCCTCACCTTCAAATTCTCTGCCTATAAACAGATCAAGAGGCAGTTCAGTTAATAATGTGGAGGCAGAGAATTCTAGTCCACACAAGTTCTGATTGTACCCCAAGGCCCTAAAATCTGTCAGGGACAAAAATAGCTGCTATTTAGCTCTCACAGTCCCTGCACACACCCAGTGAAACAAAAGTGGTTCAGTCCAACTTTCATGGAAAGGTATGGCTTGCATTCCTAGAGTATGAAACAACCAACAGTCCATCAGTACCCAGTGTCTACGCCAAAAGCTAAAGAAAGGGTTACTTTGCATAATAGGATAGCATGGCTCAACGTTATATTTCATATTTCATTTGCTCTGTCGAGAAGTAACTGCAGCATTTCCCCCCAGGAAGCTGCAGGTTTTACCTGTAAGCAGAGGGCAGAGGCTACTCAATTAGAGACTCTACTGGAGGTAATGTTAATGTAATGTCACAGAATAATGTATTCAGGGATGAAAACTAGCCTTGGGTAAAAATAATTTACTTCGAGTTACAAAAAGAAAAGTGAAAATGTATGCACAAGGCCTAAATTTAGACTCCTGCAAGCGAGGTTACATCTGCAAGGGCAAAAGTATTTCCTCTTTCTAAAACTGCCAAAGAAATAGTCCTGAATGGCAAATGACAAATCCCAACATTCCAGAGAATGAAAAGCAAACACATCCCCATTAACATTTTGCAAAGCAAGTGTAGGATCCATGATGACTACAGATGTACAATGCTGTCCTCACCCCACAATGTTACAGGTCATAATGAAAGTTCTGTGCTTTCATTTGAAATTTTTCCAAACTTTGAGTTAGAAAAACCTCCAAATTCATTTGGAGTGCTACTTTCACATTGATTTTGGTTAGAATCTATGCTAATGCTCCTTCCATTAGTCAGGGAACTCTGTCAAGGTATCTGTGGGCCCATGCTAATGAATATAGTATATTTTCCACTGTTCTGAAAGGGTGATCTTGTGTAACACACATACATTGCAGGAGAAGTAAGAAGAATTTGAAAGCAGATGTCTTCAGGGGAAATGGCCTTTTTTTTTTTTTTTAAAGTATTCCCTCCCATCTATGTGGAAGTTAGAAGGGCTAAAGCAGTGGAGATTCTTTAAATAAAAAGAAAAAAAATGATAGCTCCTCCTGTCTCCTCACGAAGAATCATGGAGAAGGAGAACGGGATGGGGAGAGATGAGGGTGAAATATGGAGTTGTGATTTATTTCTGAGTAGATATGCATTTCAGTTAGTTTTCATCTCATTGTTCCTTAAGGCAAAGGGGCAAAGGGGACATTCTAAATCTTATTTATTCAAAGGGTGGTGGTGGTGTGTGTGGGAGAACAGAATTGCAAATTAGAAAGAGAGAGACACTATGGGGGTAGGGAGGGAGATGAGAAAGCAACTGAAGGATTTCTAAGTTATTACTCATTTGCTGAAGCCCAGTAAGGCCCTTTCTCTCACCCCACTATCCCACTGAAGCCCCTATTTCTAGCCCCACAGTGCCACAAGTTTAGCACACTTAGTTATTTATACCTGGGGGAAAACACAACATATAAAATATCATGATATATCTGGTCTGAAGAAATCTGGGTTAAAATGGCAGGCATTGCATGGGGAGGATGGCTTGGGGTCAGCATCTTGTGACACAGCTGGAAAGAAAGCCTCATAGAAATCCAGCCTTGCTTACAGTCCAGTAATAGGTGGCACTATAGAACATGCATGATTATCAGAGGAAACCCTTCAAATGTCCGCTGAGCATGTGAATTCTGTTCAGGTTGTTCTGTGCTGAACACAGAAGGTTTAATGATTGAATAAGAAATCTACAATCCTATGGTGAATTATGTTGTTGGGGTTTAAAAGTAGCTACATTCCATGTTACTGCACTGGGTTCTACACTTACCAAATGCTTAAAGCATCTGATCTTAGCAATTTGCAGTATGCTGTGCAATATTAGGGGACTGCAGGTGGCGCTGTGGTTTAAACTGCTGTGCTGCTGGACTGGTTGATTGAAAGGTTGCCGGTTTGAATCTGCACAATGGAGTGAGTTCCAGTTGCTCTGTCCTAGCTCCTGCCAACCTTGCAGTTCGAAAGCATGCAAGTGCAAGTAGATAAAAAGGTACCACTTCGGTGGGCAGGTAACAGCATCCGGTGCACTTCGGTGTTTAGTCATGCCGGCCACATGACCACAGAGACTGTCTGCGGACAAACGCTGGCTCCCTCGGCTAGGAAACGGAGATGAGCACTGCCCCCTAGAGTCAGGCATGACTGGACTTAATGTCAAGGGGAAACCTTTACCTTTATCTTTTATGCAATATTAAGTTATGCAATATAACTGAATCTGTATGTACAAACTGGAACCTAACTATCCATGGGAATTAGCACTTCTTTGAATTAACAGTTCTTGGCAATTTAGCTATTAAAATACACATTTAAATTAGCTCTGGATAATTGCCACTCCCCAATCCTGGAATAAAATTTCAGGGCTCTGTGAATTCTAGAACATTGAGGGCTGTGTGCATGTGTGTATGTGGAGAACCATTAAAGATGGTTTGTCCTTTTTCCACACATGCAGAAGATTTTTTTTTGTCATTTTTAAAGTAGCGGCAAAGAACCCTCAGGATCTCAGGAGTGCTTCCTGGCAATATTAGTCTGTCTTGGTATTTACAGATTGTAAACCAGCTGGCTGTCTTGCAAAAGGATGGTATAGAAATGCATTGAAATAATAATTTTAAATCAGAAAATGTACATTGGAATAAATGTATTTTTAGATACATTTATTTTTAAACAGAAGTGATGATGTCACACATGTCTCCCTGGGAAGGGAGCTTCAAAATTGTGGGACTAGGCAACAGAGAAAACCCTATTATTTTCGCTTACCTATGGGGAATTGCTAGTGTGCATGAGAATAGGGCCTCCAATACTAATCTTAATGCTTTGGTAGGTTTAAGCAGTCTTTCTGAAAATAGGGTCCCAAACCAACTGGGGTTTCAAAGGCTAAACCTTGCATCTTAAACAGGGTGTGGAAATGAAGGACAGCTGTTATAAGCAATACAGAAAAGGAATAAGATGTCCTGAATTCATATTTCCCATAAGCTCCCCAATCTGTCTCAATACTAATATACAGAGGAAAAACATGTTTATGTTAAATACATATTTTTAAAAAGCACATATGTATTATGTGAAGGTCTGTAAACTCTAAGATAATGTAGAACAGAAGTGTAATTATGAGTAAAATTTGGAAAAGAGGCACAGAGCAGAGGCCTTAGGGAAAATCTGGTATATGTTTCGACAGAAAAAAATCCTATAGCTCTCAAGGTACCTCCAACCAGTCAGGTTGGCTAGGGCATGCTGGGAATTGTAGGGCTTTTTTTCCTTTCTGAACATGTGAAGGGTTTCACAATTAGACTATGATCCTAGAAAGATATATGCATTCACAGAGGCAAATACAACCAGAATGTCTTTGAAGTTTCTACTTCATCTACTTTTACAGCTGAATGCACAAGCCAACTTGAACTAAAATGTGAATGCAAGCAATTGCAGTGTAAACTAAAAAAGACACTGCTGTTGTGCACTTTTCTGCTCTTAATGTCCAGTACATTTATGCCACCATGGTGCTGACTCATTTGCTCTTGACTCTTCTGGCTCATGATATTCTCTAGTAAGGGTGGGAAAAGGTTCACCTGTGTTCACTTTTTCTGTTTGACAGGAGACTGCCTTCTGGCCATTGTATCAACCATGGTCATATAATGAATATTCTAGAGACATTACTAAAACTGGTATCCACAAAATGGATCAGGCAATCAGACAAAAATCAGGCAATCCTGAATACCTCCCATGGCTTGGGCATTGACACCATCATAGTTGGGGTGCTTGGTTATATGGACTCCATCCTCTGATCCTGTGCAATCAGTACACCCAAGATACATAAGGAATACCACTGACTTCCTAAGAAAGTATAATCAATTGATAATCTCCCAGCAAAGACCATTCTAGCTACCATAGATGTTGAAGCCCTGCATATCAACCAATCCCATTAAGACAGACTACAAGCTATTGCAGTGTGTTGTGTGTTGTATATGGTTGCTTTGTTATTGTTATTTATTTTGTTTTTGTAAGCCACCCAGAGACTTTTAATACTGGGATGGAATATAAAAACTTTAAATAAATTAAGAATATTTTTTCAGACATGGCTACAGAGCATTGAGCCACAAAACTCTGCTGCTGTGAGTTACTCATCCACAAATATTTCAGCTCTGGGGATAATATATACTTCGGACCTGTGGTAATACAATGGATAGTCAGATAGTGCTGCAGTATGCTCACATTTTCATAGTTAATTGGAACAAAACTTTCTAAGCTCCAGCTTTCCAAAGCCTCTTCTCTAACTAAGAGTCATTGATGATACCTTTATTATCTGACTCTTATGTGAGAGGGCCTCACAAAATTTCATCAGAATTTTTTCTCCACAATCAACCTGAGCCAGAACAGTCTGTGTAAGAGGTTCACTTTCTGGACACAATAGCACAATGACATAAGGTGGTAGAAACACAAGACTGCATGGAAAGCTTATAGATTGCTGCATGTACCTACATGTTTCCAGTTCCCATTCAAGAACACACCATATTGTCTGCAATCCACTCCTACCTTACAGATGCATCTGCTCCGACCCATAAGTCAACTTAAGGTTCAACTTGGGAATCCAGCTACAATATTCACCCAACAAAGTGAATAAACAGATCAACAGGGCTAGGCTGATACTCAGAAATACTCTCCAACAGGACAGAAGAATGTGTAGATTTCTGTGCAAATGGATGCATACATTTGGGGAAATGTTCATGACAGGGATTTTTAAGAGAAAACAAACAAAATTTGCAAAACACAAAACACAAGTCAAAGGTGAACTTGGAAGACTTCATTAAGTTTAAATTTGCTGATGCACACATCCATAGAATACCTCCTGAAAACATAGAATTTAATTATATAGCATGCTAAGGGTGCTCAAGAACCTCGTGTATATTACTTCCATAATCCTGTCAGCAATTTTATAAGCTGCTTAAGCAATCTGCCTTAGGGAGCAAAGTTGATAGAAAGTGGGCTAGTTTACAAAGATCGTGCAACTATCGTGGTGCATATGGGCAACCATTTTGGATACTGAAGCTGCAACCTCAGTTTGTCACATCATTTGAACACAGTGAGGGGTGGCTGTTGGCATAGTTAACTACCCACAACCCTAAAACAGTCTAGAGTTCCTAGATAGTTTGTTAATCACACCAAAATGCCAACGTCTCTCAGTCTGATTGAGTCAACAAGATGAAATTGTGGCTTGAATATTTAAAAGCTGTGTGGCTTGCACTTTAACTGACCATGGCATAAATGATAGGCCATGATAGAACATGGCTTAAATAAGTCATGGTAGACAGTCAATATTTTGTGTAAGGACACCTGCTGAGATCATGGCATAAGTGAGCCTTATTCATCTACAGCCATTATTCCTTGAATGCCATTGACTATCATCATTTGTATTATTTTCTTGTTTTTCAGTGTGAGTGGAACTGCATACACAATTTAAAATGGACAACTCCTTTAATGGAAATTTCCAGAAAGTTCAAACTCTAAGTCAAAAGTAAGTGGGAAAAGAACATGGAAAGAAATAGGGTTTACTTCCAATTAAGTGCCTACAGGGCTGCGGTCTTAAGGGGTATTCCAATCCCTGATTAAACAGATAAAAGACCTACAGTTCTGGCTGTTTGGAAAATCCTGGGATTTGTAAGACCTTTTTTCTGTCTGAACATGCATAGTATTGCACTCTTAGCCTTTCTTCAGCAATGAGATCTTAAAAACAGAATTATTTTTATTTTTAAAATTCACTTGAGTGTGATGCCATATTACATTAAAAAAACAAAATTGACACAGTTGGGCATTTCAGATGGATCTCTTCCTATAGAGTTTGTGCCAATTTAGTTCAGCAAATAAACAACATGGCTCTTGTTAGTTCTAAACTCAATATCCAAACGAAGTCTGATGCTATCTTTGAGGAAGAGGGAAATGAATTTTAAGGAGAACTGAGTCTTTCTGCAGGAAGGCATTAAACAGTCAAGCTCAGGGGAGAAAAAGAACCAGCAAAGGGGTGTTTTTTTGGCTGCTGTCTATTTTATTGCAGTAAAGGGAGTGGGAGGAAGGTGGACATTTTGGACAATTTCCAGAAAATCTCTGTGTTCGCACTGTTTTATAAACAAGTTGGGAATACCACCTGCTTACTGGCATTCTCCACTGTTATAACTCTAGATGGTTCCCCACTGTGCATTCACCAAATGTTTTCTTAGTTTAACTTTATATATCCCAAGTGATGGGTGTTTCTTCACCACTTTCCTAAGGCAAGACTGCCCAGCATATAAATAAAGCTGACCTTTACAAAAGTGACCTTTTCTTAGTGACATCCTATAAATCCTGGCAATGCACCACTTTGCCTTGCAGAATATACTTTTCAGAGACTCCTAGACCGATAGTCATCCCAGTCTCCCTTAAGTGTTGTCAGGCCAAGCTCTGCCCATGCTGGAGCCATGCATATGGACCTTACTTGTGCCTCAACCACAGGCAACTTCTGGCCTCATATCAAAACTCCTTGCAAGTGATAAGTTTATAAAACTGGCAAGAGCAGCCTCTCACTTATCAGGAAAGCAGGATGAGAAAGAAAGGGTGGGAGATGAAAGGGGTTGTCAGGAAGAGAGAGAATAGGTGTGGCTCCAGCCATCATTGGCCTTGGCACCACCCACAACTGGCGTGGAACCCCTGAGAGATAACACTAGCGGGATGTGGCTGGAAAACAGTTGCTCTGGAGAACATGTGCGCAACCACATAGAGCCCTCAGGTGGTCTCTGTGAGTTCTCAAGAGCTCCTCATTCCCAGCAGCTTAGTTGATCAGTTGTCAGGCTGGCTGCTAATCTTTACCTGCCACTAATAGAAGGTCAAATTCCCTTCCACTAGCAATACATGCAGGCAGAATAACTGTTCACTTGGTGCTATTAGGAAGAAGAAAAATATTTTAACTTGCCCACCCCTGATTAGGGACCCCCCCCTCTCTCTCTCTGGTTCCCACTCCTCCTACAGTCTTCTAACCATCCACTCATGCACCTCAAAAAGTGTTCTGTGGGGCCAATGCAGCTCCCCTCAAAATAAATGTTTACTCCAGCTCAAGAGATTCTAGGATTAACCATGAAAATCAAATCAGCAGGTGCTTGCACTTAATAGGAGCCACCAGTGCAGGTATCCCGTATAGAACATGTGCATTGGTAAATAATGAGACCTTTGAAAATGCTTTCATGTCTTATGTTTGTTGTTTATGCATTCTAATTGCACCTCCTAAGGTGTCTGGCAGCATAAAGCATATCACACCTGCAGACTTCTGTACTGTCAAGCAAATAAAAGCCCACTAGTAGTCCCTGTACTGGTGGGGCAAATCCAGATGGCCATAATGTCAGGGAATGGATGTGCTGCTTTAGTACTTCTAATCTGCATGTATGGGGTGTTAATGTCCTACTGGTCCTCCAACGACAGCCACATTGCTAGCAGTACTTTCTTTGTTACCAGACAAACTTGCTACACTTCTGCATAATACTCAACCAAGAAGCTTAGAAGCTGTTGTCCATGCATGGCCCACTAAAACTAAAACATGTAAAGTACATATAGAGAAAAACCACATTTGTATTTGCCTTCACAGGCACAACTAGGATTGCAATGCACTGAAATATTTATTTATTTATTTATTTCACTGGATGAATGTTGTATTGATTTGCTTGGTAAGTTTCCAGGGATAAAGGAAGAAATTATTCTGTTCAGACAGTCTCCTTCCAGGCTTAGAGAACTATGTATGAAGCAGAAGGGCAGGACTACAGCACTCTCTCTTGTTATGTGTTTGCCCTATTCAGGTACAGAACACCTGGATAGGGCTTATGTTGCAACAACTATAAAAACAGCAATAAAATAAATTGATTCCAGTGGCATCTAGTCACACACAAACACTTGGTGGGTCTTAGGTTCCTGTTGAAATATCAATAAAGTTGGTATTACACATAGTTCTGGCAGGGGGTGTGTTCCAGATTTCAAATCTGGAACCTCACATGAAGAAGGCCCTATCTTGTATCATCACCTGAGGTACTTTCCCAAATATACTGTCATATTTTTTATAGAACACTACAAACTCAGAACCATGCTCAGTCATCTCCCCAACCAGACATATTTATGGTATTCAGACATATTTACAATATGCAGACACATTTACACTAGTCACAGCATCACAAATTGTCTTGCACCAATTCTCATATGCATAGCTATGATCCTATTCACATTTTCATATTCACCTGCACTTACTCTTAATGGGTCACATCACAGGTTCTCCATGGGTCAACCATATCTTTTCTGCTATGCTTGACAGGCACTGTTATATCTGACGACACATGGCAATATGATCCAGGCAACTGAAGTGACCAAAACTCTGGGACCTTACGTAATGCTTGCAGATATACAAATAGGCTTTCTGATGTAACAGAAAAGATGTTGTGGTCTGGGGTGGAAACAGGGGAGTCCTGTGAGATGTGCCCCCAAGTCTGACATATTTCACATCTCTACAGCCCTGTATAGCTAGAGCATGTGACCAGCAATAGAAAATGTGGCATTTTGGAAGAATGCTACTCTGTACAGGGTTTTGATCTTGCAAGATGCTAAATACATTCAGCTTGTCATCAAAGCAATCCAGTATGTCTAAATTAAAGGAAGTTGCCAGAAGAATAATCAAGAGGTAGCATCTGTATCTGCAAGGGAAGATAAGAGAGTCAACAGCAGAAGGCAGCCATGTGAACACCAAGGAGACCTACACACAATTCTTTGCTTCCTCTCCCATGCAAACACCATGCTGCCTCTTTCTCTTTCCTTTAGATACACACTGCCATTCTCTTCACCCTTTTCAGGACTTGCCCTACCATTTAGCAAAGCAAGGCAGCTGAATCAGGGAGCAGATGCTAGGGAGCAGGAAGTGCTCATGAGGGGCCAGAAGAGGGAGCCACATGTGCCATAAGGATGCTCTACCCTGTAAACTAGCCTGCTGCCCTCACATGCAGTTGAGGATACTGCCCTGTCACCACTGCTTAAGTAAGATCCAACTGTTAGATCATTTGGCTACTGGAGTGGTAGGGAGGGAATGCTAATCTTGTTCCATGTTTCAGACAGCAAAATATCCTGGGCCAATCCTGTTCTTCCCTTGTATATATGTATAAACATACTTCCTCTTTCGATCCAAATATTCTGCCCCACACACACTGGGCAGGTTCTCAGGTCATGATAAATCACTGTCGGTTAGTTGACTCATATGCCATTTTGAATATGCAAGCTGCAGCAGGGACATGCTACAGCTTGTCATGTCATGCAAACCTGGGTGTTGTGAAGCAACCCTTGGAGAACCTTAGAATAACCCATGGTTTTTAACTCTCAACCACAGTGCCTGGGTTTGCATGACATGACAAGCTGTGATGTGTTCCCATTGCAACTTGCACATTCAAAATGGTGGATGGCAGACATCTCAGAACCGTCCAGGTTAATTAACCCACAGTGGCTTATTGTAACACACAAACGAAGTCACATACACATATCTAGACACATAATGTTCTTGCATGCTCTTTTTCTCATACAAAATAATAAAACATTATGAAATCTCACATACTCAGTGCCCTCTGTCCTTTCTCAGAAATGTTCACACATTTATTTCTGTTATCTCTTCAAATATTACATAGTTACAGTAAGAAAAAGTTCAGGCTCACTTGAAAGAGAGTGAGAGTGCAAAAGTGAGAGTGAGAGCAAGAGAGAGTGACAGCAAGAGTGAGAGCAGGAAAGAGCAAGAATCCAAAGACCTGCTGCTTTGTTTTCTTCAAAATTCCTTCTGCAGGTGCCTGGAGTGGAGAGCAGAAGGGGCTGTGGGACCATGTTGGGCATTCTTTGCTTAAAACAAGATGCAAAGGGATAAAAAGATTGCCAATCAAAAATGCCATTTGAAGTTTTCTCTGGCATTTTCCAGTACTATGTGGTGAAAGCTTTTTATTGTGTGTTATTCAGTTCTGTCGGCACTTTTCATATACACTCTAAGGTGTTGCTCACCAAACCCTTTTCCTTGCTCTTCACCTTGCATTCCCCAGGACATTAGTTCAGAAAAACAAAAAGAGAGAAGGGAGCCTTTAGCATCATTTTCTTGTTTTGCCTCCAGCTGTGTGTATGTGTATATTTCTAAAACTGTAACTTTAAAGCATTTGTTTATCAGTCTTTTTCTCTTCACCTACCACAGAATTCTAGGAACTTGGCATTTTTATCTACCCCATAGTTTAAAAGACTCATTTTAAATTATTAGAGAGAGCATGTGCAAGTGAGCAAGAGAGAGATGAGATCAGTAGAGAGAGTGGCAGATGGTAAAAGAGTAAAAGGGTGGAATGTGCTAAATGGCAAATGGCTGCTGAGAAAATGGAAAACAAGAAAGACTGGAGAGTTAGGAAACAGCTGCAGGATTGCACAAACCAGGGGCAGCGGGAAGAACTGGACAAAGGTTGAGATAATTGTACACCATTCTGAGGGTGTCTGCTGAAGAATGGTTTATATAAACTTTAAACAAAAAGATAAAATAATGGAGCTGAAGAATGAAGAAGCTGTAAGTAGGGCTTGCAATGAGCTTGGTAGAGTTAAAGTTGCATCAGCATTACTCACTCCCAGTTCAAGTGAAACACTAGTGTAACATCATGTTGTGGCTGCAAAGGACTTGTACCTAATTTCAGGTGAATGACCATCCTTGTATATTTTCCTTCTATAGTGTAGGCACAGTATAGACAGCCCTAAAGATAGGTGATAATTTTTTTTCAGTTTGGTTTGGGTAAGAATATACAAAGTTCATAGATTTCTCCATACTAGCACAAAAAAAGTGATAAATGGGGAAAAGCTGAAACTGACAAAATTCAGCATCGAGACACAGGGTGAATGCCCAAAGCCATCCCAGTTTGTGATGCTGATTTAGGATAGCCACCAGATTTCCCCCCACCCCCTGTACACACACACACACACACACACACACACACACACACACTGCCACCCATGTTTAACTGCTACATTGAGGCAATGTTTTCTCCATGCTGGAAGTAGCTGCACCTGTTGAATTTGGTTGGTGCTGATAGATGAACATTTTGTTTCAAGTGAGGTTTTTATTGGTATTGCCCTACATTCGTGCAGTTCTTTACATTCAGGAGAGAATGGGCTTGAAAATTTAAACAGTATAAGGTGAAAAAAGAAAAACCAACAGATTCATCCACTCTATGGCAGCCACACCATGAAAAGCTCATGGGTGCTGCACACACATGAAGTGTCCAAAGACAAACAGGATGAGGTGATTTTCCTGATACAGCTTTATTTCCTCCCAGCACAGCCTTTTGAAAGTAGAGATGCTTCTTTATGCTTGGAAGCCTCCCTTCCTAACCTACTATTTAAAATCCTTTTAAAGTAAGGCTTTTTGGAATTTATCATCTCTTTTTTCAGCCAGCTCTGGTTAACAGACAACAATAGAAGCTTTTGGTCTTGCTGTCTAATAGGAGGGGGGAAAGTTTCAGAGAAAAAATCATGTAATCAAGACATCTTAATATTATCCTGTCGTGGTAGTTATGGTTTAACTGACCCTGCCCATTGGAGAGATGAGAGCACAGTGGGGGTATGTTGCTTTGCAGATGCAACCATTGTAAATCCAGAGTTAGTTACAGTTGCATAAGTGCATACATTGAAATTGGGAAGAAAGCAACACTCAGCTGAGGAAGAGGAATAGAAAAGGACTATATTAAAACAACGGCCAGGACTATATGGATGTAATGCAAAAGACGTTTAGTGGGAACTTTTTTTTCAAAATTCTACAAAAGCTCTCCATTTGAGTAATGATTCATGGCTGGGACTGGGGAGGAGCTCTTTTCAATCCAGTAATAAGTTAATATGGTTTACCCTGAATTAGTAGCCACCTGCCCTTCTCATTCAGGACTACAAACTCAGTAAACAAATGAATAAAGATAGTCTAAATTTTTAAAGAACCATCAAATCATCAAGACACAGAAGCAGACAGGATAAAATTTGCTGCATAATAATTGTCCTGTCAAACTAATAAAACACAGTTCAGGGCACACTATGTGAGGGAGTTGCATGCTACTGATAGTCCATGATTTCATTTTGTAACCTTGAGCCAAGGAAGACATACATTGGCTCTGGCTTCATTCTGGGATTATGAGCCAATCCAGAAGTGAAACATCCAACATCCACATTTCTTGCTGGTTCTTACATTCATAGTCATTCCAAATATAATTTCCCACATGCATATGAGTGTGGCATAATTTCTCACTGCCGTAGCAATAGCTGTCAGGCTCCATATTATGGATGCACAACCATTTTGACCCTAAGCCCACATGTGATCGCCTGGAAAGACTAGGGGTCACAATAAACCATATGTGAACACCATTATATGCTCGTGCACATGTATGAATGCACATGGGTACACCAATAAATACTTATGTGCACACACACATGCACATGCACACACCTATCCCAGCTGTCCTAATACAGAACACCCTTTCAACAGTAGAAGAGGCAGGAAAAGATTAATATCTATAAGGATCATGGGATGGGGGGGAGCGGAGAGGTAGGGAGGGAAATCGAGCAGTGGTGTGGGGATTGAGGCACTCTTCAGGGGCTGCAAGACAGGTTTTGAGGAACTGCAGGCTGGGCACCCCACTCTACATCTGGCATTTTTCCTACTCTTTATATGTGGCCTTGCCCGCAATGTTTCCTGCTTAGGACATGTCACTTCCACATTTGTGGGAAATTATTGAAACGGAAAACAATGATCACACAAAGGATATAAATAAATAAAATAAACCTGATTCCTACAGCAAGTTTGATCAAGGGTGCTTCCAGATGGAGTGTTACTGTTAACACAAAAAAAGGCATTGCGTGGCACTTTTGTTTTTTTCTGTAACAACCTCTACAGTAAGGGAAGGGATAGAAGAAGTGGTGGGCAACATGGGAGAGCTATGAATGGAAGATCTCATTGTCTGGATCCTTTATAAAATGCCATGAATAATAGTGACATAAAAGCCTTGTCTGGAAGTAATGTAATCTGCCAGGATGAAATGGCCATGAAAGAACATACACTCAGTAGATATGCCAGATCATAAAGTAATTATTTCTGGAAGCTTCTGCAAGAAGGTAGGATTATTTAATTTGTGCAGACATTTCTAGACTGACTTTTGGCTTTAAAAACAACCCCCAAGGAGGTTTACAAAACAAAATATATCCCTGTTCAGAGTTGCTCTTCCATTCCACCCCATACTTCAAGTGAATGGTGCTGAGTTGGGCACATCGGCCTTGTGGTTGTGTTCAAAAGATCTACAACTCCTTGTCTTAGTGAAACCATGAGTCAGTGAGAAAGAAGGAATTATGAGTGGAGTGGCAGTTCTTTTCTGCAGGAGGGGGAAAGAGAGGAAGAAATGAATTGGTTTGTTTCTGACTGTGTTCAGCACAACAGTGTAATGGAGCCTAAGAGCTGCTTGGGGGACAAGGGGATATCACTTGCTGTGCAAGCATTTGAAAGGCAATTAAAGCAGTACAACCATCCAGCTTTCTTATTCTCCAGTGATTCTGGGAACAAAATGTTCACTCTTGCTGAACCATTTCCGTGTGCCATGGCAAAGGGAATATGGAGAGAAAGAAGGTACAGAAGAACGAGTTGAAGATCTGCTGCAGTCCCTAGTGACAGACTTTTCAAAAAATGGACAGAGATATGCTTCATAGGTTTCTTAACAACTTGAACTGTGGATTTCCAGTCTTAGTTAAGCTCTTTGGCTACAAATGCAATGAACCAGTTCCAAAAAGGGCATTTGAAACACAGAGATTTGTACTTAGGACAGTTAGCGTGGCATTGTGGCAAGTTCACAGCAGAGACTTGAAATAGCACAAAGTCCTTGTTCCACCTTTGTTTAATTTATTTTAGAACATTTATTGTTTCCCCAAAAACTGTCACTGATGGACAAAATAACATAATGATTAATAGTAAAATCACAAGACCCCACAAGTGTACAGTTATAGAGCAGCACAAAAATTGCATATCATTATAGAATTAATACCAAGCAAAGAAACTAATTTTTAAAAATGCAGAGAGCAAAGCAGTCACACTAACAAAGAGGATAAAACAATGCTAATAGTATCTGCTTTTAAAGCCATGAAAATAGTAAAGTATTTGTCTGGCACCAAAAATCTATTAAGGTGGGCACTAGGTGAGCCTTTTGGGATAGGATATTTCATAAATAAGGTGTTACTGCTGTGAAGGCCCTTTTCCTAATGACAAGGTATAGTATGTGAAGGCACTTCAAAAAGGACTTTCATTGATTATCTGAAAGAGCAGGTGAGTACATATGGGAAGATGTGATCTGTCCAACATTGTGATCCTTCCAGTGCTGTGGATCCAAGCCGAGAAGGGCTTTAGAAGTCCAAACTGGCACTTTGAACTGGGCACAGAAAAAGACTGGGCTAACTGGGATCAATGAAGATACTTACTGATGTGCTGTCCTCATACCACCAGCCTTATAGTCTAATTGTGATAACTGTAGTTTCATGCTATCTTCAGAGGCAGTGCCACATAGAATGCACTGCACAGGACACTGAATAGGAAGTTTGCAATTGCTGCCCTTCCATGCTGCAATCTGATAAAGCACTGCACTGCACTGCTCTGCACTGCACTATCAACCATGGAAGGAGAAATGTTTTTGTCACTCTGTAGCATGGAAAAACATGTTTGATCAGCAGCTGATTGGTGACAGAAACTGTTCGGTACCATATGGTTACAAAATGAATTATATCTCATTGCATGCTGCATTGAAAACTGTTATCTCTAACCAGACTTTCCTTGCTGGTAAAAAGGGCTTCGTCTGTCAGCAAAAGACGAAAACAGTGAAGTGAGAAAAGGAAGGTTGATGAGATCGGGTTGGGTCTGAGAAACAGGATGATGGGCAGGATGGAAAGTCATACTTTGTAAGCTATTCTTGGCCTACTAGCTAGATGTTCCCCATGCCTGCTGTAGCCCACAGGAATCTGCTGTGGGTGGAAATGCCTCCCTGACCCTCCAGTCTATTCTGTTGTTGAATCATATGCCCAGGAGCGCACAGATGGGGCTGACTTACTCCCCAGCCGTCCCACCCAGGTCTAAGTAATACTGTTGATGTCATTTGCAAATGAAGAAGTAGTAATCATCAGAGGATAAGGGAGGTGTGGGTTTTGCATTGCTGTACTGCAGCATTTGATCACTTTCTGAATTGAAATGCATGTTTTGATATAAAAAATGCATGCAGTTCCAGGTGGATGTGGAAGAATGGAGCAATGGAAAATGTTGAAGAGAAATGATGCAGAAAAATATATTGGCTCATTAGAGAGGACAGCAGAAGTGTGAAAGAAGGAATTATAAACTGAAAGATGATGCAGAGCAAACTGGAAGGCTGATTAAGAGAAATAAATGGGAGAAAGCTAGTAGGAGAGATAAAAAGGAACAATGAAAAAATAGAAGTCCATGAAGCGACAAAACAAAGAAGAAAGGAGCAGAGAAAATAAATCAAATAAGTGATTCCAAAGACCAACAGAAAGGAAGCTCTGCTAGAGAGACCCACGTGTCTCTAGTGAGCAGATAAGCACCCTGTTCTGCCATGGACTACTTATCAGTGTTGCTGAATACACAAAACAGTGACATCCCAAAAGAACTTTTAAAAATACTTTAGCTTTAGCCAGTATTCTTCTTGTAACTTTGGGGGCTGGGATTTTGTTAGGGTCTTTGTCAGCCTTTACACATGAGAGTTGCAGAATTTGTTACAGTACCTTTGCTGTGAGATTCCTATGGGAGTGGTGGATTGTATGAAAGTGTCTTTGTTGCAAGACCCCCATGAGAGAATAGCAATGTTACACAGATGCATTCAGGAACACAAAACAAGACAACAGAGAATATGCCCTTTTCATTTCTAGCCTGGTGTCATTTTCCATTGGGAAAGGAAGAAGAAAGAATATGGCTGAAAGGAAAATTTTCTGAAAAGAGGAGAATTCAGAGCTGCAGTAATTAAGATCATGAGAGAGGGAAGACATCCATTGTTGAGGGCTCTATGGGCTAATATCAAAATCTATAGGCTTAACCTGTGTTAGCAATAAAATAACGGTTAACACATTCAGTACTGAGATCAGGAAATGACAAACTTGTCTGGCTTATCCCAATACTGAGGGGAGATCTAAATAACTGTGTACCATAAAGGAGCTGAGCAATTAGAATGTGTGTGTATGAAAGAGGTTTGAATGGAGAAATGGCAGAAACAGAATCTTCTTCTTCCTTGTTCCTTGCTCCACAATTTTTATGTGCACAGGAATGTCACAGGTCTCCCATGCTTTTCATCATCTCTACAAAGTCACTGGAAGAGGTCATATGGGGATTTTGAGTGTGGAAATTCTCAATTTATCTCTTTATCATCTGAGTCATCTGTACAGGTGTTGAACTGGGGCTTGGCTGTGGTCATGAGCTAGAGAAGAGCTAAGAAACAAAAGCAAAATCCTGACAAGATGAGGGTGCTGTGGAAAATGATTGCTGGATACAGGAAATTGATGGTTGTCCTCTTTTAGACAGGGTTGAAGACAGAGGGACACAGCAGCAACGTGCTGCTGGATAAGGGTGTCTGTGCCACAAGGCCTGCCCTGTACTCTCTAAAATAGTCTAGTGATGTCCTTCATCCAGTGCTGGAAGTGATTTTTAGCTTTTTAGATGGCCCTTTATCTGAGGAAGCAAAATGTTTTGGGCCAGGTCTGTTATGATTAGAAAGAAGTGTCCCAAATGTTCAATGTGATCACTGGTCATGGGTACTTAGTTGCTGGGGAAAGTCATGTGCTCATTCCCTTATGCAGTTAAGGCCTAAAACAGACATTCCATGGGAGATCTGGATGAAGATCTGCACTTTTTAGACACTGCTTTGGAGGAAGAGGGTACAATAATGGCCATAAAGGAAGGTATTGGTACTCCCAGACACCATGTTGCTCACCCCCAATATATTGCTTTGAGGTGCTGTAAGCAGCTACACAGCTGCCTTGAAGACTGGAAAAGTGTTGTTCTGAGATATGGGAAATCCACCCAGGATAGGATAGCCAGTTGATTCCTCCTTTTATGGTTTTTAAGTGAGCAATTTTCTTCCTTTTAAGCCAGGCATTTACCTTCTCTTAGTACTGTTTCCTGCCACCATGGCTGCCCTTACTGTTGCTTCTGGTTTCTTCCTTTTTAATTTATATTAAGTGTATTTCCTAGGATTTCATTATATTGTTTTAAGTTGTTGGAAGCTATCTTTGGGGCCTTTTTGTCAAATGGTGTTTTGTTTTTCATAAAACAATCTTTCTTCTTCTTTCCTGATTTCAATTATCAGGAGTTGCTACCTGCTGTTATCTCCATAGGGGTGGGGTGGGAGGCAAAGGACTGGAACAGTTCCAGGAGGTGTTAATATTTAAAAAAAACAACAAAAACAGAAAATCCTAATCACAGAGTTCTGCACTAGGTCAAGTTTGGACCTTTTTTCTGGCTGAAAAAGCAGGACAAAGTGAGGGGTGCAGACAGGTGTTGGAAAAGAGACATGACCTAAAATGGTATCCGGATTTTTTCCCCACATGTATTCACCCATGAGGCCAAAGCTGCAGGTAGACTCAGAGAAGGGAGCCTATTCTGCCATGTGACTGATGGGACCACAGCACCAAGGACACTCACGAAAGCAACACCATCTTTCTCTCCCTGTAGCCTATGGTGGAGGAGACACATCAGGCCCTGAAATGAGGCACGCTGGGAGGGTGGGTGGAAATGTCTCCAGCAGGCTAGGAGGCCAGTGGGCCAAAGCTTAATAGGAAAACAGCAGCGATTTGTCTCCACCACTATTTATATTTCAAGCACATGACAGGCTGTCAGTGGAAGAGAAAGCTGCTAAATTTACTGCCTTCCAGATCCCTGCCACAGTCATATGCTTGACAAGCCACTTCATTTAAAAGTGTGTGGGCCTCTCTCCCCATGCTTGCTTCTCAAATATGATCAACAAATATGTAACCGGAGGGATGATTTTTTATGTACTAAAACAAGTCTTCAACTCAGCATGAGTTTCACGAGGAACTTTGTGCAGCATGGATCCCTTTGGTGTGTTTCATTCAGCCTGGCTTGCTTGAGGAACTGTGTAGAAACAGTGTCATGATTCTAAGGGCTATGCCATTTTAAACCCTGATCTCATGGCTCCCCACTTTTGATGGCCACATGTATGGCTTCAGTTATAAAGCACATAAAAAGTGCATTTCTTTTTTCTCCCATCCTGCTGCTCCATGCTTTTCAACAGCTTCTACGTTCCTGATACATTAGAAAAACCAAACCATTTCTCAGCCCTGATTAAAAACAAACAAACAAACCCCTCTGAAAGAAAGGAATTTTGCATTTTAAACTCACCAAATTCATGGCTACAGCATGAGAGGAATGAATGCTGCTGCAGTCCTCACCTCTTACCCCTCCCTGTATGTTCCTTGGGTGCCACCAGGGCTGCAGGGCTCTGAAACTACTTGGTCCTAGGTTCCAGTCCTGGTCACACCACTGAGATAGACACCAAGTAGGTAAATTAAGAATAATGGCCCGGTGTGTGGTACGCAAGTCATTGAGTCACTGCGCATATATACAGAGTTGTGAGGCAAAAAAGAACACATTTGCATGGGAGTGCTGAAGGATACACACATCTTATGAAGTAACCTAGAGCTTCTGTGCATAAAATCAGAGAATAGCAGAGTTGGAAGGGGCCAAGAAGGTCATGGGGTCCAACCCCCTGCTGTTGTAAGTCACCAATTTACACCACCCCACTCAGATGACCGTCTGCCATTTTATTGAAGCTTCTACATAAGATCAGGTCCTTTGCACATGCTTTCCTTCCCTGGTGTTTTCCTTTTCTGCCTTCTTGTATGTTCCTTTGAAGAACAAGGTTGTGCTGCAGTGTGCATGGTGAAACTACATGAGCTCCTTAATCTGCCATTTGCAAATAAAATAAACTTTCCTTCTCTAAAAGAAGCCACAGAGAAATTGAGAAAGCATGGGAAATGTCCTGGAGGATGCCAAGCACCTTCAAACAAAGCGAGCAAGGGCTCACATATGCACAATAGATGCCTCATGAAGAAAAACCTCTAGGCATTTTAAATTTCTCAGTGCAATATAAGGCTACCACAGTGCTTCCTGACTATTTGTACTTTAGACCTGTTACGCATGCTGCTCCCACAGCTGCTGTTGGCATACAGGTCCACAAGTATGCCGACGCGGGTGGTGAATCATTGGCATCCACCTCCTTGCCTCCCTTGTAATCCCATTGCGCCTATTATGTGCATGGGAAAAATATCGTCACTGCATTATATGGGATAAAATTGCACATTGTCATGCACAGTATAAAAGAGGGCACTGCATTTTCACTTGCAGATTTCATATCTGTTATTTGCTCCACCAAACTGTGGCATAATACTGTTTAATTTTGCTAGCTACATTTATTTTCATATTTATGATGCATACATGTAAATAAATGCATGCAGGGGAAAGTATAGTGTCCAAAGAGGGATAAATGTATGCTATATAGAAGAGGGCTGTGAAGTGGGGTGTGTGAAGGAGCAAGAAATACATTTTCTGGTGGTACTACTGAATTACGCCTAAAGCAAAACAGGTCTTGCTCAAGGAAAACAACTATGAAAATTCTGGGGGCCAAAAACAGACTTCACTTTAACATTTGTATCTAACAGTTATAAGGGTTTTTATTTTCACTCTAGAGTAAACAGAGTAGCCTGAGCCAGGTTAGGACTCTGGCACGTGTAGTACAGAGATTTTTATGATCTGGATGTAGTCCCCAGAACCTACTATAAAGTAAGAATAAAAAAGAATAGCTGTCAGAAGTCAGTTTTGGCCTTGATAAAAACAAAATTGCGTGGGTAGTCATGGCCTCATACATCTCCAGCCAGCTCAAAGTCAAAAGACATCATTAGTGGAATTTCTCAGAAATCTTTTACTCAACAAAATGTACAGCTTCCACTCTGGGTTCACACTATCAGGGAGGTTAACAAAAAATACAGATTAAAAACAAAATTATAATTAAGCATAACATAAAAACACTATCATATTGTGAGCTCAGTGCCTTCGAAGTGGATGCAAATACAATTCCATCTGTATTCACTTGGAAAGGATTTTCTTTTGAAGATGGGAAGCAAAGCCCAGGAGGGTTTTGATAGATTTAACACAAGTACAGTAGAAGAGTCCCAGAAATAAACAGCTCTTGCGATTCCTACCGGCTATCTCTCATTTTAGCCCACACATACATCTCTTGGGTCCCAGCTGTCTCCCTAGCATGCACGCAAGCAACAGAACCACCCACCCCAAATGCAGCACTCTTTCCAATACACACATCCATGCAAGATTCCATCTGTGATGATAGCTACCGAGTTCATATGAACAAATCCCTCAGTTTTTGGAGCTACTATGCTCATTCAGTTCACCAAAGATCTTGGACAAAGATCTTGTAATTTTAGTTCATATGATTAAATGAATCATCTCTGCATGTGTTATCCAAGAAAGTGAAAATAATAAGAAAGGCTGAAAATCCTCATGCTTCAGAGCTTTGGCTCATCACAAGCTTTTCCATCTTCATGGGGCACAATGTGGCACAATTCATTTATATTGTTTCTGGCCTCTCTTGTTTGCTAGTGAGAAAGATGCTTGGCAAATAGGGCTGCCTTGAAAAAACACTGCTGTGGAAAATATGAGAAATGAAAGAACGTATGTCAACACCCTCCAAACTTACTTCCTCTTTTCATTAGCATTTTTCATGGCCTATTAACAGTGAGTCCCTTCAACTATTTATTCAGAGATGCACATCACATGTTGGAATGGGTGGTAACAGCCAGGTGAAGGCCACTGGACACCTTCCAAATCAATACTGTAGGTATCACTGCCGTATATACATGCTAAGGTGTGCATACTAGTCGCTGTATGGAAGACAGAATGGTTGTTATAAAAGGTGTTTTCTCTTCAACAGGAGATAAAGCCTGCTACGAGTATGAAATGTTCTTCGCAGTACAAGACTTAACTACAAAGCCCCATACTGTCGTTCTTATACTAGTTGTTTTTAGTAAGGATGTTGAGTTTTGACAAAGTTACTAATCAGCTGTTCATCATGCACCAAATTGACTAAAACACCCTGCACCCAATCACTTATCTTCTGACTTCCAAGTTTCTGTCAAAACTGCTAGCCTTGCTCTTCTGACTTCAAAATCCAAATAGAAAGCTGGGTTTGATTAAAAACAACTTTCTGGTTTAAAAGTTATGCCAATATCCTGGTGAGATTTTATGCCGTAAATCTCAGCAGTTTGCAGTTTCAGAAGAGGTGGAGCAAAAGTCGCTGTATACATTAAAAGTGGAGAATTTACCAGCAGATTCTGTCCCTTTCCTCTGCTTTATACAGTACCTTTTCCAGGCAATATTTAGTACATGTAGTCTTGCTCATGCAGCAAGCCTGGGAAGGAGTGAAAGAGAAAGATAAGAGCATAGAGAAGAGCAGGAAACTGGAGCAAGGGGAAGGAAATAACAAACAAATAAAGAAGTGAGACAAACAGGCAAGAAATAAATACAGAAAAGAAACTATGCATGAGATGAAGGTAGAGTACCGATAAGGGCAATTGGGAGAGGAAAATAAGAAGTGAGGCAAGAAAGCAGACAATATAGGAATGAATGGTGGTGAACATACATCTATGAGTGAGAGCTGCAACAAACATAGGAGTGTAGAGTGCTCCTTGTTCTCTGTTCTTAACCAGACAGCCATGCTGTTCTCCAGAATACTCCATTGCACACCTCCATTCCCAGCTTTCTGTTCCACCACCAAAAGTCACTTAGCATTTGATGACAATTGGGCACTTTCAGTCTTAAGTTGTTTTACCTGGGTCTCCTTTTTCCTAAACCTTCATGGTGGAAGCAAAAATATCATGCAAAAGTCAATGTGGCTTACTCCCACATAAATGTGCATAGGAAATGTATCAAACTCAGTGGAATATACATCTGAGCAAACATGCACAAGATACACATCCAAACCACATTCCTCATCTGATTCTAACCATGTTTACTTGATTTCAGCTCACTTATCTTTAAGTAATTGCAAAGGGCTGTAGCATTAACACTTGCCTATCATAAACTTTTGAAACCAATTTCATACTCTTCTGCTTGCCATTGCTCCCAAATGGGCAGATCCTGAGAAATGTGATTCTGTATGGGAGCTGATGGTAGCTAGAAAACCAATCAACCATCCTCGAAAAGGTAAAATGTCAGCTGAACTAGAGTCTTAGTTTACTTTATAGAGCAGTCATTCCTTAACTTTGGTGTAAGCAGAATAAAATGAATGTGGGATGTTTCTGAATAAACATAGCTTGGGTAGTTAGGCTACAATCCTAAGCATATGAAAACAAGCCACATTGGAAGTGAGATGTTTACAAGTGAGCAGCTGCCAAAAGCAAACCTCACCAAACACAGTTTCATCTGACAGATATTGGTGCTGTGGAAGTGGCAAATGGAGAGACACATAGACCCCTGTAAGGGATGTGTACAACCACACAATATAATTTGGACAAGTTTGGAGGCTTCCTGATTTTGCTTGGGTCCAAATCAAAAGCTTGCTTCAGTGTTGAAATTTTTAGCTATTGTTGGACTTCGTAGAAGAATAAAGCCTGTCAAATTTCAGACAAATAGGTGTTGGGTTTATTTATTTGTATATTGTACAAGTAGCCTTTAAGTTTTGATTTGACTGATTCTCACATCTCTGCATAAGGAGCTGCTGGTATTTCAAAGTAGCGGACTCTTTTGCAAGTGGGAATAGGATAGAGGGAAGATCCAATACCTGTTAATATCTGTACTAAGGTATGATCCAGTGCTGCACAAAATTGTTTGACAGCTTACAGATTGATTATTCTGAGAGGAAGAAATAAGACATCAGCAGACACCAAGTCCTGAAAAATGCTTCTCAACACAGCAGGAAGCTTACCATCCCAGCTTTCTGTGCATCTCTGTCAGGTTTTCCATGCCTTCCTCTTAATTTTCTCCCTCTAGGCTCCTGCTGTGTATAAACCTTGGTTCTCAATGAGGTGAGGGAATGAGAGAGCGTGACTGCCAGGAAACGCAAGACAGATAGGATCACAGAGGGGGGCTCTCTGGTTGTCTCTTGCTGGCCTGTTTGCAGTTCCACTGCACTTACTCACTAATGTGTTCTGGCGGGTGAAGGCTAAGGTATAAACCCTGCCGTGTCAAGTTGTCACGCAGTTGAGCAAGGGCAGCCCAAGAAGTGAGGAGGACTAAGCCAATGGTCTCTGATGTCAGAGAAAGCTGCTAGAACAGGGAATTGTAACTCACCCCAAACTGCATGGGGCCAAAGGTCTACTAATTAAACATGAAAGGACAGCCTGGCTTGAATTCTGTGCTTTACTAATTTGGGGGCACTATTCCGCTTCACACAGGGATTCTGTAATTATGGTCTTATCTGCTGTACATGTTAAGAATTAGACAGCCTGCATTTCTAATAGTGTAGGCTAATGATGACATCTTTGTGATCTCCCAGTTGTTTCATGTCTCCATTTTTGCACATGGTTTGCTGTACAGATATGAGATGATACAGATGCAATAAACTGCTCAAGATACCCTTCACCAGAATGTATGAGAGATATTTATTTAGGACTAGCATTGGCTGATTAATGAATACATCGGCTCAAAGAACATGAACCAACTGCTTTTTGTTTTTGCTTTAAACTAAGCACATCTCATACTTAATATCGTCAACAGATTCAAATTATGAGGGAAGGAAAATAAAATTAAAATTAAAAGGAAAAGGAAATCTTTCTCTTCCTAGCAATTCTTTTCGTGTTGAGGTTAGGAATATAAAGGAATTTTGTTTCCATTTGTTTAAGCACCATTTGCACCCTCAAACACGAATCTGCCAGTACATGTTGAGGGCAGCGCTCGTATCTTCCTGAGCTTGCAAATACTTTTGCAAGACACTGACTTTAGAAAAAATGTTCATCTCCAAGTCCACATGACCCACTCGAGTCAATACATGGCTGTGTGGAAGATACTCATTTGATTGTTCAGTTTTTTAAAGTGTGCAACCAATTGCATACTCTCCCATTTCAAGTGGGAGAGAAAGCTCACAACTTAGAAGAGTAATTGAGCTTTGAGGTGGAACTTGGAGAACCTCAAGCTTCACAATCCTAGTTGGGACAAGATTTCGCACTGGCATAACATCTCCTGGGACCTCTGAAGGCTTTCATTTCTCCATTCCTGTCTGGACAACTTGCTCTCTTTCACTGGAGCTTGTTCGATACACAAAACTCCAATAATTGCATTGGAAGGGACTTCCCACCACCTCCATAGGCATTATGTTTCACTTTCAAACAGCTCTTACCTTTAAGGAAGTTTCTCCTAAGTATTTAGCTGCTGTTTTCCTGCAATTTCCACCCACTGATTCAAGTTTTATTTTATTTATTTATTTATTAAAACATTTTTATGCCGCCCCATTCGCCGAAGCCTCGGGGCGGCTTACAACATAGTTCTGCCCTCTAGCATTACAGAAAACAAATCTTTTCCCTCTTCCTCATGACAGCCATTCAGAGATCTGAAGGCCACTGTTTAGGGATGCCTGACAATTTCATTTAAGTTGCAGTTAAAAGAAAACTTTCCTAATTTGTTTTTCCCAGTGTAATATGCACTTCAGAATAGTTATTCTTTAGATTTTGTGCTTTTCTGAATTTTCTGATGCAGGTCTCAGTGTATAAAATCTATATTTTAAGTTGAAATGCACACAAAGATGTCTATTTTTGAATAAAGGTCATAAACATGTACATTTTGTCTGTTGAGAATAATGTAAAATTCCATGTGGCATAGCTATAGATAGATTGACAGAATAAGCATCAGTTAATGAATGAATGTGTGTGTGTATACAGAGAATGCCAATAAAAATGAATATACATTTTAAGAAAGGAAAACTGTATTAAAACCTGTCACATGGTGACGCTAGCATTCATTGGCTTAACACCATCTTTTGTGCAAATGTCATACTACATATTGCTACTGTAATTCCATTTAGCTTCAAAAAGTAATACATAGATAACATCTCTTAAAATGTGTATACATTTTTGACACCCCATGAATATATATGTATATGTGTGTGTATGAAACTGACACAGACTAGAATACAATCTTTTGTGCATCTCTATTACTATCTCCTTAATATTTTCTTTTTTTAAACAAAACATTCAGTTCCTTCAACCATTCCTCAGAAAACTTGATATCCAAGCGCTCGCTACCTACGTAAATACCCTTCTATGGACATCCTGCAATATGTCAGTCCCCTTCTCATGATGTGCAGTCCAGAACTGGACATAGTACTCCACCTACAGCTCACCCAATGCAGAACAAAGGAGAACAATCCTGTAATCTATATATTACATGCCTGTTAATGAAATCCAGGTTTGCACTAGCCTTTTTACATCTTTACTGTACTGCTGGCTCCTGTTCAGCTTGTGATCCACCAAGAAACCATGATCCTTTTGATATGCACTAGTGCCAAACCAGGTTTTCCCCAGCCTATACTTCTGCCTTTATTTTTTATACCTAAATACAAATTCATTTCCATCAATGTATGTTGCATCTTACTTCTGTCTTCTACACTATAGCTGTGTTCCCAACTTCCTGACATCTGCCTCTACCTCTTATGCTGATTTCTAAGATGTATTTTTTCCTGGAGGTTTTGTGGTGATATCCCATATGACTCTAGTACTAGGGTAGATAGGTTAGTTTCTGCTGAATCTGGTCATCCAGGACATCTCCTTGGTTACTAACACTAGCTAAAAATTTTGTACCTTATTTCTGGCACTCTGACATTTTTTCAACTCATTTTCTAGGTTTGCAAGTCACTCTGATGTCCCTGGATCAAAACCACAGGACTTGTTCAGCTTAGACTCCAGATGTGTTGCTATCAGTCGAGCCACACAGTAATGTGAAAGCATTTAATTTTGTTGAATTTCATCCTGTTGGTATCTTTAATACTTCCAGTGCCAAACAAGTATGTTTGGCAGATCCAAAACAGAAAGTAAGAGCTGCATAGAACGTTTGGTTCCAATTTCCAGCATCCACATTTCTACTGAGTACCCAGACCTGTGGAAGCCATTTATCTTTTGTGTATTCGCTCTTGTAGGAATCTTTCATTGCATTTCATTTTCACTTGAGAATTGACAGAATTAAAGAAAATATAAAACTCTGCAACATCCTGAGGTCAGAGGAAAGTAGTCTGAAGGCAACAACATGCAACCTCTGGGTCACATTCAGTCTCCCAGGGATTCTTTTGGGGGCACTGCCACCAATGCCCATCAACCAATTTGTTATGGTGGTGGGTCAAAAGGAGTGATGTTGCTTGAAAACAAGGTGTGAAGGAAGCACAATTTTGCTTCCAGAAGTTGCCCAGTGGCACAATTTTACATAGGAGGCACATGCCTTGTTTTCAGGAAGTCACTGCCATAACAATTTTGGCAATAAATTTTGCAGGAGGGCAGGTCTGCATCTCCCAGTTGGTTCTATGGAGGCACTGTGGCCCATAGGTTCTAGGAGGAAAAGGAACCATATTTTCTAGGAACGTCACCCCATGGATCTGGTTTTCTGCAATAGCCCTGAATCCTGAATTGTCATGTGGACATGTCTTAACTAAGAAATAAATGTTGCTGCACCCAGACTTCTTTCAGAACCCCTCCTAGGGAAAATGTGATCAGGTTTGGCTCACATTAATAGCTGAGCACTTGCTGACCCTAAAAATGAAATGGCCCAAAGGCACTTCATTCACTGGTGCCACTCTTTTTGCCAGGGAAAAAACAATTGAAAAAATCAAACATATACGTTCAACCTCAGAAGGAAAAACCTCCTGACACAGACATGGCAGTCACAGCTATTGCACTTTTAGTGGCTGGAAATTATATTTCAGAGTGATTTTGCCCTTTTTAAGAGTGAATTCACAACAAACCCCTCAGCATTCCCTTACTGCTTTTTCAACTTCTTAAACTGAGCAAATATTGTATTTCCCAGGGCTCTACCCTGCCCATATTATGTCACTCTGAACATCTAAGGCATTTTCACGTGCACTTATGTTCGCCCCTTTACTCTACGTTCAGGTAGTATGTTTACCTCCACTTTACTCCCTTCCCTTTTCTCATATCAGCGTGCTGAGATGGCAGCTGCTCATGCTTCCCACTGGCACTTCAGAAAAGGAGTGGGCAGACTTGCAAGATGTACCTTTGTTTTGTTTTTTTGCTAGGACTCCAAGACCTACCAATTGCAACCTGATGCAAAAGACATAAAATGAAGAGTGCTGAGTCCAGAAATCTAATTGGAGTAACAGAACTGGAGGCTGCTCACCAGGCAAAAACCCATTCGTTTTCTCTCCATCAGGCATCTTTGCTTTCAACAGTGTAAGTGTAGGGCTGGGACAATCTTTTGTCATTGACAATGTTCAACAATTGAGGGTAAGGAATCCTTGCTGGGTTGCTTTAAATCTCTCAAAGCTCTTTCAGTAGATCTGTCTTCTGTTTATCCCTTCCTTGGTGCATGATAATGAGGATACTGGAGTAATGACAACTGATGCACAAATATTTTGACTCTAGAGCAGGCTCAGTTGGACCAGCCTGAATAATGAAAGCTTCCCTACCCCAGTGGAGTTCCAATCTGGAATAGGGCCCATGTGCTTACTCTACAAGGAAAAAAATATGCAGCTGCTGTGATGTTTTTTATTTTATGCTGTATTTTATTCTATTTTGGGCGTTGCCCTAAAATGCCCAGAGAGCTTTGGCTTTTGTGCAGCACATAAATTAATTAAATAGATATGAACTTAAAGCAGAGATACATGAGATGAGCCAAAACTACCCCACCCATTTTTGCAAACTTTTCAGTGGCTTTCACTCCATCATCGCTCCAACAATAGAGCTTTGCACCAATGTGTCACACCAATTTGTGCAAATTCACTTGTTTGTATATGTGCAAATCAATTAAAAATATGTGAATCAGCCCAAAATATTTTTTCACACCTTAATGGGGGTGGAATTGCACACTTCTGGCAATATTTTAATTTTGCTAAATTTGCATAAAATGGCAACATTAAAAATTATCTGCAATTCAGCTGAGAATTCTAAGCTACTGAAGAATCTGCTAACTCTGAACTCATTTGAGCCTACTGTGGATTTCCCAATTTTCCTCATTTAAAGTAACATCTGCTTTGGACCTAAATGTAACTGTCCTTTTCCTGCACATGCACACTCACTTAGTGCATATCCGTACTTGTATATACAGTGATCGCATTTGCACATTGCTGTGGATAAAAAAGTCATGGCAGCTTCTTTTCATTGCCCCAGGCATGCAGTCAGGTGCTGTATGATTTGCCTAATTATTCCTGCTCCATGTCAGCTGCTGGGTCATCCAAACCTGATAAGCTGTCCAGCAGGGTGGGTTCCAAACAACTCCAGAACCTGTGGCTTATTATGGGATTTGGGAGTGGCCTGGACGCCATCTCCAATATGCACCTTTAGATGACATGGCAACCAGTGCACTGCAACGGATATGAGGTGTACTATGTGACTGGCATTCAAGGGGCAGAGAAAAGGAGCTACCACAGCTTTTTGCCTGTGATCATGCAAACCTAGCCATAGTCTTGCTTTTTATTCATTTGCTGTCCTTTACCTACCTTGAGCCTTTTCACACCATTCTGTTTAGGCTTTATACTGTAGCCCTCTTAAAAACCTTTGAGCAATTAGCAATCCACAGCTTACCTAGTTAGGACATTGGGAGAAGTGGTTGACTTAGAATATGACTTGTGTATGTGTGAGGGGGAGGCTTGTCTTTAATCAAAATCACACACCAAATGGTGTTATAATACCATATGCAGGTCACCCTCAAGAGTTGGGGCATTCTACTCTGGGGGGTGGGGTGGAATAAAAGGTTCCCTGGATACTTGATGTATACAAGAACACAGTTTTCATGCTAAACTAGAACAATCATCCTATTCAGCTTTGTATCCTAGACAAATCCATTCTAATTTGTTAGTTCTTCCAAAGAACATACCTGATGAAATGGAGAGTAGTTAAATCTTACTAGGAAGTCTACATTCATCTGGATAATTTCTTGGTATATCCAGCCCAGCAAAACTTGACCTCCTTGAGGTTTTTCTTTCTTGCGCATATTTTCAAGCAATTTCCCAAAGGTAAGAAGTGTGTGCATTTTTACAGATATGCATTTTCCCCATTGACAAAAGAGTGATGGTGCACATTTTTCAAATGTAGGCATTTTTCATGTGCATTTTCAAATAAATACATTTTTGTATGCATTTTTGTTGTGAGGTAAATCGCAGTGCAAGCTCAGAAAGTTACATAGATCATTGCTTGTTTTTGGGTCCATTTTCAGATCTAGGGGGTGAATTCTGGTAAAAATGAACTAAAACAAATACCTCTAGATTGGAAGCAATAGTTAAATTGCCTCCATATTAGCACTGCAAAAGTAATTGTTTTCTCCCAAATGATTTGGATCAGGTTGCTATTCTTCATCTTGCTTTTCTCTTTCTCTCCCTCTCTTCTTTTTTGCTATACAAGATGACAGCTGTTATATTTAAGGAGCCCATTGTTAGTCATCTATAATAGTGAGTCACTATTTCAAAAGGATTCCATGATTCCTTTTCTCTAACGGAAGAAATCTTTTCTAAAATTTAAGCTTTTCTTTGTCACTCACTCCTTTATAGTGTTATTTCCTCTTTCCTGCCACGAGGCAGAATGGAGCATTTTAAAGAATGGTTAGGCTAACACAACACCATTATTGTTAATGAGGAACATATTTCTCATTAAACATTAAAAATAGCACTTACTTTCTTGATCTGCTAATATTGTGCGTGTGCGTATGTGTGTGCACACACACATGCCCATGCAAATTACTTTTCTGTTTGTTTGTTTCCAACAATCTAATTCATCATTTATGAAGTGATGGCATGGAGGAAAAGCCTGACTCCAGTTGGAACTGCTGTCAACAGCACTGCTAGAAAAGGACCATTTGAGAGTCTTGTCAGGTAGCCTTGTCTTGTCAAACAAGACTGGCAGAGAGTCTTGTCAGCCCCACTTCACTATATTCACTATATTCACTATTTCTAGAAACAAATGGATGTGTTAAAAAAAACCCCACTGAAATGTGTTCACAGAAGATAAATTATTTATCTTGGATTTACAGTTTCAGTGTCAGCCTAACTCTCAAATACATCAGCATATTTTATATACTGACAGAACATTTCAGGCTGAAGAGCTTGGCTCCCCTCCACACCATTCCTTTCATAAACATTTACATTAACAGGATAGAATGATGTCAGTGGAACAACAGCAGAGCTACTTCTAGGGGTTGAGCAAAGCATCCTACAGGTGTAGAATTTCCTGCTGAGCAAATCCAGTTGTGGGCTGTTTTTGTTACTTTACCTACCAGACATGAAAGACTGGGATTAAGACTGTAGTAACCGGCTTGTTGGATCAGGCCCAGAGGTCTTGCACCCATCCTGCTTGGGGATTCTGCAGGCAGCTGGTTTGCCATTGTGTGTATAGTCTGCTGGACTATATGGACCTTTGGCCTATTCAGTATGGCTTTTCTTATGTTCTTTCTGGCCTTTACAATATTCAGTGAGGTAAACAAGATCAGTCCATTGTCCTACTGAGCTCTGTAATGTCTGCAGCAGCATTCCCTAATCTGTTGCCCTCCAAATCTTTTGGATTTCAACCATCAGCTCCAGTCAGCATGCTGGGAATTGCTGTGCAGAACATCTAGAAGGCACCAGGCTGTGGAAAGCTGATCAATGGTAACTGGTAGAGATTGAGCATTCAGTCAGCAGCCCTATATGGAGATAGCAAGGATGAAAGCTGGGATAGGTTGCACTCTCCGCCACTTATAGCACTTACTGGTCCATCCTGAACCAGTGGCATCAATCCAATTGGGTGATTCTGACCCTTGCTCTGTTTTAGCATTAGGGAGGGAAAGAAATTTCCATTTTCCTTCTCCAAACCTTTTTTTAACTCATAGGGAAGGTATTATAATGTTTTGATCAATTCAATTGTCCTTTTATACACCTTCCTCCCACATTATTCTCTAAACTCCTTTTCCAGGTGGGATAACAGAGAGTGCAGAAAACCATGTGGTCACTAGAAACCACCCCAACTTTGGTGATGCATTTTTGTTGCTCTAGTCAGTCCTCAATGCTTCACTTCCTCCTAGTTTCTGTTTCACTTGGCCTTGTGGATAGCAGTTTTCAGGTCACAGCCTTAGGGATGGTCTCAAAGCTGCAGAGGTTTTGTAATGCTTTGTTCTGAGATCTTTTTTTTTTTATTTTTTTAAATGGCAGTCTAAAAGAACAGTCCGGCAACTCAAAGTTGGATACTATTGCAAATTTGAGATATCCAGTCTAACTATCCATATGTGCTCAGATGTTGTACACTCAGAAGGTAAATAAAAGGAACCAATATGCCAACAAAATGGGTAAACTTCAGCCTGGATGCATCCCTCTACTAGGTCACAGTGCTGCCAATCCTATGCAGCAGAAGTTGGCAACATGGAATCTGAGTGCTCTCAGATACCCTTGAGATTTCTTTTTACTCCTTCTCCATACACCACTACTTGCAATTTATTTTCCCTGTTCCTGCTACTTCTTCCAGATAGGAAGGGAAGAAGAAGAGGTGGACAGGCAACACAGAAGCAGCTGGAAGAACTCTTGGAAGAGATTATAACAGGTGGTTAGAGAAGAGTGTGGTGGCAGGAATGGCCGCAGCTGCACGGGGGATCTTGGGCAGCAGGAAAAGGGGAGTTGAGCATGGCTGCAGCAGGTGGCGAGCAGGGTGATGGGGAGAAAAATCTGGCATGTGGGGGAAGGAGGAGAGTAAGAGCTGAGCAGAATCATGGCTGTGGGGGAGAAAATCTTGGGTGAATGTGAGAAAGGACACAGAAGAAGAGTGAAAATCCCCGGCAAAGGATAGGGAAGGTACACACCCCAGCCATGGCAATTTGGGATGGTGCTTCCAGTCACTGCCTCACTATGTCAAATAAGCCAATGGCTAGTTTCCTGCCCCTGCTATACATCCATTGTTGATATGAGTCATATATATGCTCTTGTGATACAGGTTTAGGCAATCCTTTTGTTTCATGCTGGCAAAGGCATTTGCCTCTCTGCTCATTTATTCCAGAGAACATCACAACATAAGAAATGTAATCCAATAAGTGTTGCGCATAATCTAATTTCCAATGTCATATGTGAGCACCTTTGACTCAAGCAATAAATGAGGTTATTCTGTGGGATGAGTACATGCTGAAATACTATGCTCATTCTCTGAATTCCAAAAGAGGTTTAAGTGGCTTTCCAGACATAAAGTTCCAAAGCAGAGCTTTCTGCATCCTGGAGATGCTTTCAGCTACAAACTCAGTCATCTCTGACCATTGTCCATGCCAGCTGGGAGTGATGAAAGCTGTGGTCAGAAACAACCAGGCACCCAGGTTTAATATATGCACGTTTCAATATAGCATTCATTATGTTGGGCAAAGCCTGCAGTCTTCCAGAGAAGTCTGGAAAATTGCATTTTGTTTGGTTGACAAGTTCTGCAAGCCTATATTAGACACCAAATGCATGTACACACACACAACACACACACACTTTCCATGCACGGACAAATGGAGCACCTGTTCAAAAATGTTACTGTCTTTGTGCAATGTTCATGTCCCTTTGAAAGCTCCATGGAAACTGAGTTCTTCCTGACCCAGGAAACCACTTTGCATTACAATCCAAGAGCATAGCAAAAGCTTTACAAATAGTAAAGTAATGTACTGCCCTCTGAATTCCAGTGGACTGTGATCAACCCAGATTTGATCCAAACCTCCCTTTGCTAGAGGCTTCCTTCACTCACAGAAAGCTGCTGCCAAAGCAAAGTCTGCCTGGGTCTGATCTGTGCTTGTAATTGAGACTGCTTGGGAACCTAAACTGTTCCACTGTGAGGTCCATTATGGAAGAGAAGATGGATATAAAAGTAGTAAAAATAAGAGAGGCCAGTTCCTGCCCAGCTGCAGCCCTAGGATAATCTGCTAGATTCTTTTCTTTTTCTCAACCAGAAAGTTCCATTTGCATCTGGAAAATTCCCAATCTTGGACACCTGTCTTCACATGGATGGGGTGTTTGAGGTGTCAGAGAAACCGAGAGCAATGCCACCAGGATGCCAGACTCTCTTAGTAGTGTGATCTCCTAGCAGGGTCACTCAAAGCAGAATGGTCAATGCTGAGGCACCAGATTAAGGGGCATCTACCCTTTAATGGGTAATGGTCACATCACAACAGCCGAACCTAAGTCTCAGGGTTGCTCTGAGGATAAGAGGAAAAGGAGAATTATGTAAGCTGCCTTGGGTTCTGTTCAGGAAAAAATCAGAATATATATATAGTAAATAAATGAATATATAGATCAGCAGAAGAAAATGGCTGTCTCTAGTGGTAATGAGGCAGTGCAAGAATAGTTAAAGATGTCACTGGTGGAAGATCTTTCACAGACTTTGGCGGTGATGTTCAAGCTAACTCTGGTTCGGTGCAAAGAAGCAGGGAATGAAATATCTCTGAATAACTCTTACTTTGCAAATCCTATTATGAAACAATCCAAAATGAAATAATAATAGTGCCAGAAAGTGAGACTTTCAGGTATGAAGGCACTCAAGCAGCAACTGGGGAAGGGCCAGTACAAATAATGCTATCACAAATGATGCAACTAGATCAAAACCAAAAGGAAATCAAGTAGCTAGCATGCAGAGAGGCAAAAGGAAAGTCCAATGCTGCCCAGCATATACAACTGGAACAGGAAACTTGAGAAATATGAATCAAAGCAAATTGGAAATTGTAAGGCAAATAAAGGAATGCAGAAATGCACTATTAAGTGAACTAAAGTGGACTGAAATGGGATATTTTCAGTCAGACCAACACAAAATGTTTTACTTTCTTGAAATGACAAACTCAGAAGAAGCAGAGTTACTCTAATATTGAGACAAGATGTAGTACAGCCAGTCTGGAGCTATAATGAAAAGTCTGACTGAATAATATAAATCAGAATTCTCAGAAAATCCATCAGCATAACCATCATTCATGCCTATACTCCAACAACAGACTCTGAAAAAGGAAAAAAAGTGAACTTCTATGCAAATACTCAAGAGGACATTTATAACACACTGACACAAGAAATGCTTATAATTGTGTGTGATAAGAATTCAAAAGTAGGAAACAAAGAAGAATCAAATGTTGTGGGAAAATGTGACTCGAGGGTCAGAAATTGGGCAGGAAAATGACTCACTGAATTCTGTAAACCATCTGTTTATTGAAAATGCATACTTTAGGCAACTGATCAGATGACTCTACACATGGGCATCACCAGATGGCCAATAAAGAAAGCAAATACATCCGTAGACTATGTAACTGAAAATACGAGATGGGGAAGCTGTATTCTCAGTGCCAAAAGAAGACAAGGAACAGATTGTGGTACTGTCCACAAACTATTAATAAAAAAAGACAATGTAAAGCTGAAAAAGATACTAACAGAAACACAGTGCTAAAATACAACTTAAACAATATCCACAAGGAATTTAAAGTCCATTTAAAGGACAAATTTGCATTGCTGAACTTAGCTGACTGTGAAACAGAAATCATGTTTACTGAAACCAGATACATTATTAAGGAAGAATGCAAAAAGACAATTTCTGTAGCAAAAGGGAGGGAAAAGAGCTATAGTCTCGATGGAAGAGACACAGAACTGAGTGGAACTGAGGTAGGGAATGTCAAAGGCAGTAGAAGAGGAGGAAGACTAATAATGAGATGAATCGATTCCCTAAAGAAAACCATGGCCTTGAGTTTACAAGAGCTGAGCAGGGCAGTAAAGAACAGGATATTTGAGAGGACATTAATTCTCTGGATCCTTTAAGTTGAACGTGATGGCACAAAAACAAGCATCTGGGAAATTTTCTGCTGTCCTATTTGTCTGTAAAAATCAGGGCTGCACACTGTAAACAATGTGCTGAGCATGCCTGGGAAGTTTGGGTGGCTGCGGTGGCATCAGGGGTAATCAGGCCTAGGTAGCAGCAGTGGCAGAATTAGATGCAAGGCCGAGTGAATTTTCCAGTGGTTGCAGCAGCTGCACAGACCAGCACTGAGATATGGAGGAGCAATAGGAGAGGAGAAGGCAGGATGAGTGTGAGTGAAGGAGCAAGCAGCAGGGTTCTCTCTCAGAAGAGGGTCATCACACCAATTCAGAGACTGCTGCTGTTGCTTTGATGACTTTCTCTTAAGCAGACACTTCTCAGCTTTCTGCTTGCCTGCATGTTGTGTGTGTTTTTGTTAAGGTCAAAGTGGGATGGATGCTAAGAAAGATATGATTGATCAAAAAGCAGTATACTTTAATTACTTGGACTTTTGTGGGGGACGTTCAAGCGGGATTGGGAGATTAGGAAACCTAATAAGTATTTGACTAGATGACACACTGAGCATCTTGGCCACCTGCCCTTGTGCTATTTCTTTCTGGAAAGAGCTCAGAAGGTAGCCTTGCCACCTGTTCTGCACAGAGACACTAAAGATAATTTCCTTCCATATTTGCCAAATATTATGTTGCACCCAGACTTTTCTGCTTGTCTTTCTGTGGGTGAGACACACAAAGAATCACAACCAAGCAGGAGATGCTGCCTTGCACACACTAAGCAGGCACCCAGGTCACCTGGTCACAGTCCTCACTGCTATGCTCACTTCCATTACATTTATCTTTAAATTCTAGCAACTATGTATAAGTTTGCACCTACAACATGCAAATTAAATGCATGCCAATTTCATGCAGGCTATTGCCTACCTTTGTCCCCTGAAATTTTATTTGAACTGTTAAAGTGATGCACAAATGGCTACCTTTGCAGCCCCCCACCTCCCTGGTCCACGGTGTGCTGGTCTCAAAAGTGGCTTTGAAGGAAGGCACCAAAACCAGAAGCAAGAAGTGAGTAAAGAAAGCCATATACATTTCTTTCAGTCCCAATGATTGTTTTCACATTAGTGAAAAGCAGCTCAGTGGAAAATACCTTGGATTAGCTGAGCCATACAGAACAGCATATTTATGAAGCAGTTTCTTTGTTCTTGGAAGGGCAACCTTGGTCAAGAGGTTGCCAGATTTAAACCATGTATAGATTGCTACATAGTTTAGGGCTAGTTCTCACTTTAGAGGGGTGAACCTCTGTCTGGCTTATACCACTTCAGGCTGCTGGTACACATGGACAAAAGCTCTTTTCCACAAACTTACACATACCCTAACCCTGCATAGAGAAATCTAAATGTCAAGAGAAAGGGCAGTTGCCTCATTTTATTCCTGACACACTACTTTTCGTGTGTAGTGTGGAGGATTATTCACTCATATGGGCCTGCTGTATTCAAGAGGCACACTCCAGGCATCAGTTTACCTCATCAGTGTTAACTCAGTCCAAGGCTTTCACTAAGTAGGGCTTTTTCAGTATAGTTTTTCAATGACAGAGGATACATCTGGTTAATTATCCATTCTGCACCGGTTCACACATGCATGTTCATCTCTTGAAGACATAAATATCAGATTGACTGACTGTAGCTTGCCACTGGTTACTTGGGAAAGCTAAGTATGCAGTCCTTACTTATGGGTTGTCATATTGTGTGAAACCAGTGAACTTGGGTTATATAAGGGTTAACACAGACTGATGGTTATGTGAGAGCTGTGTAAGCTCAGGGTTACCGAGTTTTCACAAATTGCAACTGGGAGCTTCATATTCAAAAGGAGGAGGTGAAACAAACCTGCCCAAACAAATTAACCTACAGTCTCGCTGTAGGTTAATTAAACCATGGTAGGCTGTTGTGTCATGACAACGGCATCATTTTGGCTTCCATATTGGAACGAGTAATCACAAATAAAACACTGCAAAGGAGGGCTGGGCCAATATTTATACCCTAGCCTTTTTATTCTTTTAATGACAATTTGAAGGTAAAGAGGAACCTACTCCTCAAAACAGAGGGACAGTAGGAGAAACTGATGAAGTTTTCATTTAACCCGAAGAAAGAGAGGACAGGTTTATGTACCTTACTGTAAGGTGAAGTTTTCCCCTGATTTGTTTTCCTTTTGTTGTTCTTTTCCTTTGTAAAAGCAAGCCTTGTACACACATATTTAAGCAAGACTTTTCCAGCACTGTCAGAGGCAGGCCACAATACCCATGGAAATATTTCATTTGGCATACTGGACCACATTCAGCATGTTCTGGGGGTTTCACTATGCGCACTGCCTCCAGCTCTGCAAGGCTTGTTTGTGCACTGTCACAACAAGAGGGGATAGTCATGAGAACTTTATAGAAGGTGAGCTAAGCCTGTCCTTCATCCTACCCTCCAACAAACTTGTGGAATGTCCCATCACCCTGAGAGGGGCAGAATGTCACCCTTTCCTTTCATAAAGGATGGATGCACCCTGAAAATGGTAAGAGTTATGGCTCGCAGAATATTCATCTCACCTCCAATAAGATGCTTTGCCCGTCAGCTGCAAACCAACATGCATTCAAGCAGCAAGAAATTAAACTGTATGCATGTGAAGAAGCAGAGGTAAAAGTTTAACTGTTGTGCTTTGTTTCAGTAACTGAGGGTCTGAATGGGTTAACAGTAGAACTAACTACAGAAACCATGTGTAAATGTAATAACAACTTTTGTGAATTATAAGTTCTCTTGTGTCTCTTTCAATAAAATATTATGTACCTTTGTTTACTTTGCTGGTACTTCTGATCTAGTTTTCTCTCAGCTACCTTAAGGGGAAAAGCCCTATTTTAAATAAAGGGATGTGATGCAATGCTGAATTTTATTTTTATGTGGATATTTTATGACAGGCAAGTTTGTTTTAAATTTGTTTTAAAATTCATCAATATTTTAAGTATTATTCTGTACACTGTTCTGAGAGCTTGCCTAATAGAAACAACTTAAATAAATAAATACGTGGGAGCAGAAGTGAAGGGAAAGATTGCCCAGTAGTGAGATATAATTCCTGATAAGGTAGGATTGCCCCAGAGCAGATCCTCCCTCCTATGGAGAGGTCCTCCACAATGCATGAATGTACAAACCAGTCTTTTGAAATACATGAGACCCTCGCAGTGCTTATACATCACAGCTCTGCACTCTGTACCTCTAGTGGAGGCTATTGCACTGTTGCTATCTGCACAATGAGTCTCAGTCCACCAGACACATTACTTATCAATTGATTCTATATTTAAAAGGGAGTGTTTAAAATAATTTTATCTGCAGCTTGCTGTCACAAATCTCAAAAAGCTATTCAGGTTCTTTTCATTGCTTTCAAGACAAATAAATGCAGGTGACAGAAAATTTAAAAAAAGACAAAAGAGAAAGTGTGTATTGTGGGAAGATTGGGTAATGAAAAGAAAAAAAAATCTATACAGAAAGAGTTAATATGCTGGCAGGCTCATGTAAAAAGTTCATTATATATAAATATCTCAGAAATGTTGTAAGTCTCAATCTACTGTCAAATTCTGAAACCCTTACTGCTGAATGCCAAGATAATTGTGCATTAATATAGGCTTTTGTCCTTGAGAAAATCAGATTGCCTTCTTTCTAGCATCTCGCAGACTACAGCTATTGAAATGGTTTCCCAGAGATAGAAAGGAAGCTCTTCTTCCAGAGAGGGGTTGTGAATCTTGGGCTTTGTTGGCATGGGAATATTAATCAAATATTTAACTAATGGGTAAATTTAAGTCTTCCTGTTGCCCAACATGGAGAATGAACTAGAAGGCAAAAGCGGACTGCATGATTCTCTATCTGTCAGAATGCCCCTAAAATTGGACATGTTGGACATTAAAGGATCAGAAGTGGCTTGTGCTGGGGTCAGACTAGATGGCCCAGGGGATTCCTTCTGATTTGCTGATGTTTCTGTGTTTCCAAATTGGCCAGGTAGCAATCCTATACATGGAAGAACTTGGTGCACATTCAGACCTTACTGATTTCACAGTTTTATACCTTCAGATACTATCTGATCTGAGGTTCAGGACAGCCTTTAATTAAAATTCTCATCACTACCACACTTTCTAAAACATTAATACCTATCTACAGTCTACATTACTAGATACTCACCATCTCCATAAAGGGGTTCTTACACATATAACATGTGTAACTCATGGGGTTTTTTGAGTTTTGGCTGGTTGAGAACTCAACAGTGCACTTAAAGAGCACATAGGATAGGCATACTGTTAGAGGAAACAGCCGAAGGTTTTCTAGCCTAACGTTCCAGTAAGGCTATGTAAAATGTATTCTAAATTAACTGAAACACATCCACTGATTAGATAAGCATTGGAGAAAAGGGACCTGCGTTTCTGTGCCATTGTTGTTATGGTTGTTTTTTAATAACACTGACACTTCAATTAGCCTAACCTACTAATACCTCGGGTCTTGTTTGTATATACAGTTCTTGCCGCGTGCCTTTTACTTTTTAATTGCCATGGCTAAACCAAGCTCATTTTCAGATGGCCAGCAGGGATCACGCCTGAGCACAAATGGGATGAGCAGATAGGGAGCACCTGACAGTTATTACACGTAATAGGTGCAGTAATTTACTGCACCCAGATTGGATATTGCATAAGTACATTCCATCATCTCAATATTCTATGGCCTGGATTAAGGCAACCCTAAACAGTCTTTGTGACTAAGCAGAGGATGCTTTCACATTTTTCATGTTTTTATTTATGCTTTAAATCCTTTGGAACAAATAGAATAATTGAGGGATGGATGCCTCCTTATGTCTTTATTAAACAATGGGAAGAAGATTGTTTTCTTCTTTATATAACATGAAGCAGATGATGCAAACAAAGAAAGAAACCACAACAAAGCAGAACTGATGATCATCCATAGTACAAATCTGAGATACGCGTGGTATAAACACCAGGTGTGAATAAAACCACTCTAGAGGGTTAAATAAACCTCATACCTGTAATATATACAAATGTGTTTACTAATAATTTATAAGGAATTACAAGAATTTACTAAATGCACCAGTTTATATGATATTTAGAAGCAAGGGTTCAATAATCCAGCCAACTTTATTTTACCAGTAGAGCTGTTACTCCAATTCCCTAGTGGAGGTTTATTCCAGAATGCGTATGTATTTTATTGAATGTGCAGCTCTTTACTCAGATCAATGGTGCATTGCTACATATGGAACTTCTTTTAAGGCCATTCATTATTGGATTATCCACAGTGTGGGCAGAGAATTCCCAGGTGCTGTTTCCTGAATTCTGTTTCTTGAGTAAATTGAGACAGAAACACAACTCTCTTTTTAAAAGTTCATTTTACAAAATAAGCTCAGTGTCTTTATTTTGGGCATGCTTACTTTGATTGCCTACCTTATGGACTAGAAAAAAGATCTAGGTGCTTTCAAATATCGACTGAATTGGTAATGACAACAGGAAAAAAGGAATAACAACAGGAAGTGCCTCATTAAAGAGCTATCCGCTGCCGCTGTTTTGGGGGTTTAGAATTACTGTTGTGGTTTTGACATGATGGAAGCACTTGTAGTCCGAGAAAATTAGTACAACTTCAACAGGGCTTTGGCTCCAGATATAGGTGATTGCTGTGTTGATTTAGAGTTTCAGTTGATTTAGAGTTTCAGTCATATGGGCAGAGACACTTAAGGTGCTCCGAGCTTTATAGGAACATTTGCCCAAAGTTTTGTTGTAATATGCCTTCTGTTACCTTCAGTGTCTGTAAAGACATGCAGAAACAACTAGGCCAAGTTGCTCAGCTCAGCACTTTATATTTACCTTTTTCAGCATAGGGTAACTTGAGTGAGTATATTGGTCAAGAGATTTAATTCTACTGCATTACTAGCACCCTTTGTATGAGAGCAGAGACATCTCAATTTTTTAAAAAAGCTAAAGCCACATGCTACTGGGAGATCTTATAATTTCAGTAGTTTCACAGATGGAATAATTAACAACAGTATGATGACTTTTCAAGGAAAATGTCCCCTTGTATGGAGAGGTGCACACTCACATGCATTCTCACTGCCCACATGTTACTTCTTATTGCCCACCTGCTCCCTCATTGTGTTACACAGCAACTTGGTGTCCTTTCTCACATAACTTTTTCAATGTATTTTGGCTCTGTTAGAGGCTTATCATTGCATCCTTTTCTTTTAGTGACATTGCTCAAGCTAAAGATCTTAGGGGAATTAACAATAAACTCAGAAAAAAATCAAACTGACATGCAGCCTTTTTCCAAGTCATGTAGATTCGCCAGATTAGCAAACTCTTTTTTTTTTTAATTTTCCAAAATTGTATGCTAATTTAGTTATAGAAAATAAGAAAATAGCCCCAACTTACAGGTCAAAGCATGAGAATACACTTTTGAAGGGGATTTGCATGTGCTGGAAGGAATTTAAGCATTTTGGGAATACAAATTTGTGCGAAGTGGGGGCCTATAAGGGGTCAAAATGAACCAGAACTTTTAGAGCTTTCATGAAAAACTAAGGTCAGCACAAAGAGTCCTGTCTGAGTCCTGCTTTCAGACTGAAAGAAATGCAGACAGTGGATGACGTCTCAGAGTTCAGCATCCACAGGGCACCATCAGCATGGGCAGCACACACCTCAGACCCAAGCACTAGGAAATTTTAGTATGGATGGATGGTCAAACTCTTCTGTCTTACTTTCTGTAGGATTCTGTTTTTTGAGAATGAATCAGAGCATCCCATTTCTGCCTCAGGTCACATGTATCATTTTTAAACAAGTCCACATAAAAAATTGTGCCTTTCAGTACGCATGGAAATCTATACACATATATACACATTTTTCCCTAATATACACATTTTTGGCAAGCAATTCTCCCTAATACATGCTTTTTCTGTATGTCAGTTCCCCTGATGTATTTTTATACTCCTTTCCCTAAAATAAACAGTTTTGTATGTGCACTTTGAGTAGAGATCTGTCTTGGAAAATTCAGAAACATATGAAAACTACAGGATAATTGGTTGCTAGTACACATACTAGTTTAGGACCTGTGAAATAGAGTTTATTTTAAAATTTCTTCCCCATTGCTAGCTTGTAAGTGAAAATATTTTCTCTGCCTTTAAGCACAGTGTGTAGTCCTCACATTCTCCACAGCAATAGAATAGGAATCCTACAATGAATGGCACCTAATTTAAAATAACCTTTGGAAGATATTATGGAATTGCACCCAGGTTCCAGGTTTGCTGTCAACTCAGAATGGGTCAGGATAGGCAAGTATGGGAATGTTTCCTCCTACAATAGCTGGATGGATGTGTAGTGACAGAACTGGTAATCAGCAATGATTAACCGAAATGGGAGAACATCCCCAAGTAATGATTAAAGTAGGTGAAGATCCAAATGAGGCTTTGATCCCTTTGTACTCATTCTAGTCCAGTAGAGCCATGGACCTGATGAGATGAGATAGAATCATAAACTATCTCGACTCATAAACTATGTGTCTGTACTGTAGCCCTTCTTGCCAGTGACAAAATTAGTCTGCATTCACAAGCATGCCTACTCTGAAGTCTCCTCAAGCTCAGTAGAAAGGACTCGGCATTAACATCTTTAGTACCAGACTTATATATTACTTCTAATCTTTGCCCAGTTGGTTTGGAACCCCTGGAACCCTAACTGCTCAACATGGTTCTGAAAAAGGTGGTTCATGGGCATATAAATTACACATTTGAGTGCTGATAACAAAAGCACCCCAGCCCTTCACACTTGGATACTTAAAAAACTTTTTTTTGGTTCCTAGTATACTTTATTTCCAGGGAGAAAGAAGATGCTAGAGTTGTCAGTTGCCTGTGTACCACCACGAAGATAATTACCTCCTTAAGTTATTGTGAAAAAATCACTAAGAATCTGGGTTTTGTTTTGTCTTGTTTTTGAAGTAGTTGATGAAGCTCACATTTTAGTTCAGGTAGAAAGTAATCTCATTTAACAAGAAAGGCCTTGAAAATATGCCTCACTTTCAAAGAAGTTTAGAAAAAATGGAAAGCATACTGCTATGTAATATGCTATGCTTATGCAGCATACGGCTACAATTTTATCCAGTGAATCTGAATACCAAGGAGATTCAAGGCACTTTTCTGAATGCTTGTACACACTTTAGATCCCTGGCTCATTGCCTGAGGCATCTTCTACGGTCTACAGAACTGGTAGCAAATGTGTCTGGAGCAATGAAGCCAGGGAAAATGCGCAGTCAGGCAGGTATGCAGAAAGGCAGAGAGAAGAGTGGGAAAAGGAGAAGGAAAGAAGGAAGGAAGGAAGGAGGGAGGGAGGGAGAGTCTGGATGATAAATTGAAGCATGATAGTTTTGAAGATCGGATTCAGGATGAATAGATATATGTAATGCAAGAAGAGGGCGCTCTTCCCTCAGATGAAAATGCAATAGCACATGCTGCCACCAATCAATGAATTCCTGCTTGCCATCCAGCAAACATTGCCTCTCCTCTATCAGGATTGGGGCTTCCAGCAACACTCTCTGGTTTGGCTGCCACCCAGGTTGGCAGAGAAATATATTTTCTTACCTTTTCCCCTGTAGAGGCTGCTGAGCAATGAAAGGAAGACAGGAGAGGGAGTGGGGAGTCCTGGGCAGGAAAGAAAACATGTGTCAAATGGTAAACACTGTGTGTTTGAAGCACCCCAGGGGCAAGAGAACAATCAGCTCTGAAGGAGAAGGAAGCTTGTTTTGTTTCTGCTATTTAATTGGATGCTACAAGACAATAATGGGCTGCTGTACAGAACAGCACAAGAGTCTCATGTTAATAGGAAGTTCCCATCACATGGGCAGTTGACAACTCTATCTCATTCATGAGAAGCTTGCCTGAAAGGACAAGGCCCTGCTGGGGATGCTGCTAATACGCTGCAGTTGCCATGCCAAGCTTTGTCGTGTTATGCATCTTTCCTCCAAGAAGTCCCACCCAGAGGACACTCTGCCAGGATTAATCTTTCCTCACAGTGGTGGCTCACCAAAAGCAATGAGGCTATCCCAGATATTCACAAGCAATGGCATTGGGAAACGCAGGATGATGCCTAATACTGAATCAGGACATTCATCCACTGAGCCCAATATTGTCTACCCTAAATGGTCCTGGCTCTCCGGGTTTAAAAGCAGAATACTTTTGCAGGTGATGATTCAGGGACTGGAGGCAAAGCCCTATGAGGAAAGATTGAGAGATCTGGAACGTTCTGCCTCAAGAAGACAAGTCTGAGGGGTGAAATGATAGCACACTTCAAGTTCCTGAAAGGCAGTCACAAGGAAGAAGGACAAGCTCTCATTCATTCCAGAGTGCAGGACATGGAATAACAGACTAATGTTAAAAGAAACCAGATTTAGACTAGACACCAGGAAGAATTTCATCACTGTTAGGGCAGTATGACCATAGAACCCATTACCCATGGAAGTTGTGGGCTATCTCTTGCTGGAGACAATTAAAAAGCATTTGGACAGTCATCTAAATAGGATGCAGTAATTTAGTGTCCTGCAATAGCACGGGGTTGAACCCAATGGCCCATTCTAATTCTACTATTCTGTGATTCTATGATTCTATGAAGTCTGCCTGAAGATGCTGAGAACTGAACCATGACTTTTTGCATGCAAAGCATGCAGCCTGCCACTGAACCTAGGAAGGTTTATGAAGTACCATGCACACATTTTGGATATGTAAGCATAAACCTGCTAAAGTTATGGGAATGGATGATGATGATGTTTTAATTTGCAAAGAAAGATTAATTCCCTCAGCTTTACTTTTAGTCAGGAACTCAACAACCCATCTCTTGCACAAATATCTGTCCCAGTCTGGGTACTGGATTTAGCATTGTTTCACCCACAACAACAATACCAATCTGGTGGAACAAGTACATTTACAAAAGGGAAGAGAACAAAGGGCTGGGATTTAAAAGGCAAGGGGAAGGTAAAAGGTAATAAAATAATCTAATGATAAAATACTAAAACAGATTAAAATCCAATTGCCAAATATAGATAGATCAGCATATCACCCAGCAAAAAGAAAAGCAATGGGTCTCCCATGAATAGAGGCCAAGTAGGATTGGTTAGGCAAGTTCCCGTGCAGAGTCTCATCCAAAGGGAGGCAAAAGACCCAGCCCAGTGCATGTATTTGATTTCTCCCCGGGCATAGAGGGATACCTCACAGCTGATCCTGAAATGGCCCATGATCTCATCTGTTTATCTCCTACATGGTCTTCATCCCTGCTGCAGGTAATCAAGCCTTGAAAGGTTAAGGGCATAAAACTTGACCAGTTGTCCTTCAGACAGAACTCATGTCCTCCCTTTATAAGCCTTGGGAATAAATCACTCAAGCCCCAACCTTTACTGCCAGGCTCCATAGGGAGAGTTAACCAAAAAAGAAAGTCAATCCAATTAACACTTTGAAATTACTGTCTCTGGACCACTTCACATAAACACTAAAACTGAGGTACAGAGACCTTCCCTATCTTCCATTATTCTTCCCTAACAACATCATAGTCTATTAATCTAAATGTTCAAATCTTCCTCTTCAAAGCTCACTTATTTCATAAGCTCTTTCTTTCATCTCTGCTTGGTTCCTGCTCCCTGTTATCTACAGGAAAGAATATGCCACTGTATGGGCAAGGTGGGAATGAAGATTGAGCAGCTTGAAGTATTTATGTAGAGGATGGATGACCATGGATAGATGATACAGGGATGGTGTACTTAGAAGATTCTTAGATTAAGCAGGGGGTTCAACTAGAGGACTCCAAGGTCACATTCAGCAATGAATTTCCATGCATTGGCTTCAGACTTAGTTGAACTTAGTTCCCATTAAAATCAATGGGATACATTAACTCCCCTGAAAACTCCTGTATTCCATCCCATACTGTTCGGAAGGGCTATCCAAGAATGGGAAGCTTTTCTTCCACGTACTTCTTTAAATTAACTTATCTAAGCCACAGGGAGCAGCATTACTAATGTAACATTTAGTTCAATGAAACCAAAGTTAAATTAACTTTATCTAGATCCAGCTCCATGAATCTATGATTCCAGTTCTGAATTATGTCCTTGACAAATGTTGCATTACTTGTTGCCCACAAGTACGGGTAACTGCATTTCCTTCTCAAACCTTTATTAATTGTAAGCTGTTTGGTTAGCTCCTTGCTATGTTTCTGTGTGGCTATACATGTAAGACTAAACAGGATTAACAGTAGTTCCAGATGAATGCCACAGGAATCTGTGAGTGAAATAGAGTTTAAATGAAAGGCATTGAAAGAGACCACTACCACAGGTCTTACAATTTTCTGGAGGCCATTTGGAATCCCTAAGCTGTGCCCATACACCTCAGCAAAACAGAAGGGAAAGAGAGCAGGAAGTCATGTTTTTTTTACTATGCGAATAATGCTGGTGAACTTGAGGCATATGCAATCTCTAACTCATGTCACTGCATTTGTCCATATCAGAGGCAGAGTTCAGGAGCATTCACTTCCAAAGAGTTCTCATTCCCTATTATGCCTGAACTCAAGGAATAGTGGCTCAAACAAACTAGGATCAGACTGTGGTTTATGTTCCTAGTATGTTCCAATATGTAAGAAAAAACTGTGGGCAGTTAAAAAGCAGAAGTAGATGATTCTGAACTCCTGCTCTGGCCTGTGTTGGAAGAGAGGAGAAATGAATACAAGGCTTGCTGAAGATCATACACATAGCAGGATAACATGGTTCCTGCTATTAAGTCTGAAGAATTCCAGAGAGAATGTCTCCTTTGAGACGTGCTGGTGGCAGCTGTGCTGAAGGAGATGCTTACAAACAGCCCTAAAGAGCTAGGTGGGGATCACAGTGAACCATTTTTAGCTTCCCCACCATTGACTCTAAGGTGGGGAAACAGCTCAGGAAAGGAATATTGGCTGCCACACCTCTGATGACACCCTTTTAAAGTGAGTGGATTTTTTCTTTTTGCATATATAGAAATTGTGGAGCCCTTGTAGGGCACTGTGACACATTTATGCAGCAGTTTGAAGGTAAAGTCACTCAGATCCATCACAAATTGGACACCACAATTAATGCAGTTCCATTAGGAGAGTTACCCAGAACACTATCTGGTTCAGTTTTATTGGATAAATTTCCGTTATTGAGGCCTGAGAATGTGGACAAGGTGCTTGGCCAAGTCCTACTGATGATCTGTGTGCTTGCAAATGGTTTAGAAGCTTCACCTGGTCCAAAACAGTCTAGTACATTAGCATCTGCACTGACTTTCAGGCTGTGTCTGGACCTGCTTCAAAGTGCTGGTATTAATGTTCAAATCCCTGAACAGCTTGGGCCAGGCTACCTGAAGGATCCTCTCTACCCACATGTACCTGCCTGGACCTCAAGATCATTCAGCAGGAGCACCTGCCAAAGGAAGTCAAGTGGGTGGCTATTAAGAAGGCATTTGCTATTCTGGCACACTAAGTATGGCATGAGCTTTCCAGAGAAAGTTGCCTTGCACCAAGCAAATACCTTGTTTTCCAGGAATTTTTCCAGTTTTAGTTTCAGTCTTCATCTGTATTGTATTTCAAATCCATCCACTACTGCTGAGTCTTACTTTGAATTTTACTTTTATTTTATATTGCAGTTTTAAATATTTAAATGTCCATATTGTCTTTTATGCTGTGGTTTATGCTTTTAAATTGTTTGAATTATCTAAACAGGCAGCATAGAACTCTAATAAATACACTTGTTTTCAAGGAATGTTTGATTCAAAATTTGACAGCTAATTAAAGTTAGCCTAGATGTGAGCAATTTAAAGAAAATTCAAACACTGACTAACCGGGCTGGTACAGTCTCCATCCAGGGCTGTTCCACCAGGATTCTTGATGGAGAATTTCACAATGAGTGGACTGCAGATGAAGTTAATAATTCCTATAACTTCCAGCTCTTTAAAACTCTATGAAAGAATAATTAGGGCAACCGGCTATAAAGGAATAGAGCTGATTCCCCTTTCTTCTCCCTACATCTTCTCCATGGCTTGTAGACTTCTTGCAAGAAAACCTGAGGGGCTCAGACAAAAATAAAACAGAAAACACAGCAGGGGGCTGACAGGCAGGTGGAAAAGAAAACAGATGTGAAGGCAATGGCGTGTAAGGGCTGCATTTGACCTGCAATATATCTAACAACAAAATAAATCTACTGACTGTAGCAATCTATTCCCCACCCTTCCCACCCATGTTCTGCTTCACTACTGTGCTAGCCTGTTCACACCTTGGCTCTTCTTTTCAAGCCACCTTTATCTGTCTCAGCCTCCCTCTGCTCCGGCTTGTCCTACTTTATCAGTTCCTCCACCCCTCTACTGTATCTGTCTTTCCATCTTTCAATTGCACCTGCCTCCCTCGCATATTGATCCATTCCTCTATCTCTTGAATTGATCTATTCCTTCATCCCTCTGTTGTAATGGTGAGTTACCCATGGATCTTTCGACTTTCTCCTGAGTATCTGGAGAGCTTGCCCACCTATGCCATCTCGCTCCCTGATCCTGCCCCACATCAGTATATGCAGTAATGAGCCAGCTGCCCTCTCTGCAGTCTCAAGAGCAAGCGAGCTGCTCTAAGACTGCCTGAGATGCTCTCTCACTTCCTCGCGTTATCAGCTGGGGCCTCATTTATCTGTAGATGTTGCCGCTTTTTGTGTATAATATTAAGAAGGCTGAGAAACCAATCATCCTGCAAGATGCAAGGCGGAGAAACCATTAGAAACATAAGAGCTCTCTGCTAATGATTACCTGAGACTTGCCCATGGCTGGCAGCCAGAAAGTGGGTTTATGATTGCCTCCCATGGCCCTTGGTGCCTTACATGAGGATTTTTCAAATGCTTCCCTGCTTTTGGACTTTTACAGGAAATGAAAGCATTCATTCAATAGCTCAAACAAGACATTTTTAATATGCTCTGTCCCTATATGAAATGGAAATTTTTCAATGCCCATCATAAGCACTCATCAAACCCTGGGGCTGCCACCTGGCTGTTCATTGCTGGAACAGTTTGCTGGAGAGCACATTACATGGTCTGTGACTAAAGGGGTGCCTCAGCACTAGATTCAGCTGGATGTGAACCTGATGTCTGTAATCCACCATGCATCCTTCTGCATGGGCTCAGTACCTGTGGGCATTGGAAAGAGAGGTAGTGCAGTGTGGAGGTGTATGGACTCCACATGGGCAATGTTGATACAGGACCCTCCTGTACCTTGATCTTTTTGCTGTTATACATACCATGGTCCTTTTTTTATGATAAGAGGACAAGGAGGAGCACAGGAAGAGCTTGGGTGGACACAGATGGCCATTTAGTGGGTTGGTCTTTCGTCTTTGTGAAAGCTTACTCCATGATTTAAAAACTAGGTTTTCAAAGTGCCACAAGACTCTTTGTTGCTTTTGTTGCTGTGGCCTAACACAGGAAAACAAACATGTCGTGCATCTATGTGGTTGTCCACTTTCTTACACATATGCCCATCATGTGGGAAAGGTATTTGATTGGACAGCCCTAATAGAGCTGTAATATTTTAGTTTCTTAGACTGGAAATTTTAGGGTAATGCCTTAGTTGTTCTTTTGGTACAGTTCCTAGGAGTTAAACCTTTATTATGCATATAAATGTTATCATTATTCTCATTCATTTTTGACCAGTGTAGGATTGCCCTAAAGGGCATTGGTGTGCATGCACATGTGCAGTTGTGCAAAGGAGACCTCTATTTCATCCTTCCATGTGCTAAGAAGGAATTCACATCAGGCATGTAGTAAATGTCTTTAGCAAATGAACTAAAAGTTGCAAGGATTTTACCCTTAGAGGTAGTCTAGGGGAAAAAAAAGATTTAGATGTATGACAAATGTTGTCTCTACTTGCTGACTTTCTGAATCTAAACTAACAGGCCTGTTTTCATCAGGCAGCATATGTCTATGCTGCCAGACATATACCTGTTTTTGCAAATTCTAATATGAATAGGATTGATCTGTATCTTCTGGACAAAGACGTGGATCAGAACTTAGAAATCCACCAGTTTTTGCATCTCCTGAATGTTCAGACAGAGTTGTTGGCTGAAAAATGTATCAAATATCTTTAGAAGTGTGTGTACTGAGAGGACGTACATGCAAATACATATTTAAATGTGAATTTTCAGCAGATTTTTAAATAAAGCAGATTAATTCAGAAACAGGATGGAAGGGAACTCATAAGCGAACACATTATGTGACATGGACCAAAAAGATACTGTTTCTTCTATTCTACACTGGTTGCTATTTTTTCATTTTGCAATTGAGCTTTCAGCTAGTGGGAGCATTAGCAGACCCTCTTCATTGCATTTTTAGCTTCCACTCCATGCCACCTTAAGTTTAGTATCAGCTCTTATTTTCCATCATGACAATGACCTAATTCCCAATGGAAACTCAGGAGTTAATGTTTCAGCATGACCAGACAAATGCTTAGAGATTAGAGCTTTCAAAATAGTTTTGAATTCTCCCATTAAAATTTTTCTGAAATATCATGACAAGCTTTATTTATCTTATTAAGTACACTACATTAACCTGACAAATATGCTAATATGACAAAAGTGCTTTCTCAACACATTTTCAGAATAGGAAATTAACTGCATTCATTAAAGTATTTTTAATTATTAGTGATTCCTAGAAACACTCTGAAAAGTAAATAGTTACTCCACGTGGGGCAGAGAGAGCCACAAAGGCATATGCTTTCCTATCTGCTACCAGGCAGAAACAATGCAAGTTCATCCCAAAAGGCCTCCTTTGTATTTCTCAGAATTTTGCAATGCTGTTTTCCAAAGGAAAAAAAAGGTATACATCAGCAGAAGTTCACACAAAAATGTGTATTGGGTGGAGCGCAGAAAAAAATGCTATATTAAGAAAAACTGTTTCCATATATGTCATGCAAACTTGCATATAAAACACATATCAGGCAGCCTTGTGTACAAAAATACTTACAAAATGTGCACAAAATACTGTACTTAGAATTTTCAGACTTTTTTAGTCACCAATTCATATATTCTTTTTCATACCAATTCATATGAAAATGGAACATCATCTTACAATGGGAAAAATAAGCTGGGTGAAATATAAGGTAATAAATATGTCCATCCCTAATTACAAGGCCTTTATAAGGCATTAAGGCTTTTTATAATATTGGTACCATTTTAAAAGAGGAGATATAGCTCCTCAATAGTCAATAGTCTATTGACTCAATAGTCAATGTATTTTTGACCCACTACCTGACAATATCACCTGATGGTGAAGTCTTAGGGTTTGTGCCCTCCAGAAACCTACAAACCTGGAAACATCTGGTCATTCAACGGAGAAGGATCTCTATCTCCCTATTCTCTGTCTCAGCCTGTCTTGCTCCAAAGCAAAACTTCAGTGTTTCCCAGGGTAGTTTTTCTCAGTTGTGCCTTTAATTAGAAAATTGGATCTGTTTTTACAGATTAGCTGTATAAGGATAAAGAATAAATGATAAACCAGTCAGATAATTACTAAGAGGGAAGAGTGCCTATGGAGTAGAAGTTTCAAGGTTTCAATCACAATGGCAGATCCCATTTTTGTACTCTGGAAAAATGGTCCAGTTCTTCTCAGACTGATTCAGAGTGAGACCTCTTTGACTTGGGAACCAAACCTGACAGTATTCCAGAACACACACCTTTTTGAAGCTAAGCTCCAAAAGAAGCCTTGTGCAGGATTCAGCTTCAGTTTTGGTCAGTCCAAATGGTTGCCTGCTTTGTCTCAAGAGGCAACTGAAATGGCCTGAAATGTGGGTTTGGGTAATTCTGATGCATATCTTTAATACAGACTATGTATTCCTTCCACTCAGCAAATTACAGCATTTCCAAATGTTTTAAAGGGAAGCTAATCGCTAAATGGACACTCCAGAAGGCAACAACCAACCATAACTACAGCGTTTACTGAAGGCTAAAAGCATCTGTCAAACAGATGAAGATACGTTTGCTCTGCCACAGCTGGGTGCAGTGCCAGTGTCAGATGAATGTCAGGTCTCTGGGATTCTTTGGAGTGACTAAAAGAAACTGTTCAGGAGATCTCCAGAGGTTTGAGGAGCAGAGGTTGCCTGTAATGCTAAACAGTACTACTTTTAGAAGGCACTTACGTACAAATGTCAAAACATACATCCTATTGCTGTCTTTTCACTGTGGCTTTATACCCCTGAACTTTGCATCAGCATCCAAAACTGAAGAACCATCATTCAGGCACTTCATAAGGAGGACTTTGGCATCCAGCAGTATGAACTGGAAATGGGTTGAAATGGTGCACTTTGTTTGCATACATAAACCCGAGAGATCATGAAAAATTTCTTTGCCCAAATGACTGGATAAATTGTGTTTTAATATGCGAATGGTGCTTTTATTGTATTCCATTTTACTTGAAAAATTGAATATTAATATTTAAATATGTGAGTGTACAAATGATAATGCCACTCTGCCAGTATTTCAATTAGCTAATGAAGAAGGAAGAAGTTGCCATTAGAAGTTAGCACTGGTTTTCCAATAAATTTGCCTCTTATCCTTCAGCCATGAAAAAGACTGCTCAAGATGCCCATTGCATAATATTAAATGTGGTGGAGTGTTGAAAGGCCTTGACATGAGTACAATGGTGCATTTGTAGAGGCTGGTGGAAGAATGATGGTATGTCGCATCTACAAATCTATTAAATAAACACTAGGGATTTGGGAAAGACCTGTATATTTGGGAGGACATGTCCATCTGTAAGGAGGAATGGTGTCCAAAATTCATATTATAAATCCTGCTATCAGGATAAGTCCACCCCAATTGTTATCTAGGATATATCCCAACATGTAATATTTGATTTATCTACATTTATTTATCAACAATAACATATGGCAAGTAACATTATTAATTTTTTAAAAACATGATCAGCAAAACCATCAGTTTAAAGTGCATTTTTAGGAATGGCTACTTAGAAGTTAATACCACAGAGATCAATGAAATTTTCTCAGGTAAGTGTGTATAAGGTTACAACATTAAAACAGCTGTAAAGAATGGAAACATACCCCACTCACTTCCAGACTAAAGAGAGGGAGGTTTCTGGCCTCCTTAAAATAGCCAGGCAAGCAATTGCCCTGCTAAGGAACATAGAAAGTACCTTATATTGAGAAAGACCATTGGTCCATCTAGCCCAGTACTTTTGACACTGACTGGCAGCTTTTCAGACAAGAATTGGTCCAGCTCAGTCTAAAGATGCTAAGGATTGAATTTGAGACCTTCTGCTTGCAAGTGTGTGCATCCTCTCCCAATACTTCTTACTATGGATGTTTGAGGGGTAGATTCTTTTCATATTCCATCATTGAAAGGTGTGATTCAAGCATTCCAGACTAATGCAGTCACCCAGCAATCTGGAAATTCACTGGCAATTTCCTGAATGTTCTGACACAGTTCTTGGCTGCACGCGCGCGCACACACACACACGTGCATGCACGCAGGCATGCACACATTTTGCAAAGTATATTTGTGTAGAAGATTATTGCTAAAATACATACTAGTCTTCTATGCTGATGTCTATTTTATCTATTTCTCTGCTATTTGTGCTGTATTGTATTTCCACAGTTCACTGTATTGTATTTCTATTGTGTTCTGCATTTTTATCTACTTGTATTGTACTTTAGGTTTTTCAGTGTTGTAATCTGCTTAGAGAATGTTGCTTAGTGGATGTAATAAGTGTTTTTCTTTTGGAATTTCCATACAGGTTTTTTAAACACACTGCAGAATTTGCTCGTTAGTTCAGAAACGACACAGAATGTGGTAGCATGTGTGCAAATAGCACACACCAGAAATACTCTTTCTGCCATTCCAATAGGAATGAGGGATGCTCTAAAAAGGCTTTATTACTAATAGAAGCCAGTCTTACTTCTGATGTTGATAACACGTTTTAAGAAATCCATTAGGAACATTCTGAAATCTCAGAATCTTGATCTGAAATGGTTTACTAGTTTCAAACAGGAAAAAACTAGAACATTTCCAATGTTTGCATGTGTTACGTCAAATAACATTTTTGCCAACCCATTTTACAAACATGTTCAATATGAATGCTTAGAGCATGTCTGCATGCTCTAAACATTATAAATAGCACATTACTGTATGACCATAAATGCAAGTTATAAATGTGTAACAGTATGCTCAATAAATGAACCTGGTCAATTCTTACACAGACCAGAAAATGGGGAGAAAGTCCATTCCTTGACTCCAGATTAGCAGACCTCAGAAAGCACTTTTCTTGGAGGGAATTCAAAATGGCTTTTGGGCAAAAATGTATAAAAATGAGGCAAGATTTACTCAAGAATAAAGCCAAAAATGAGCCTGTTGCCCCCTGTAAAAAATCTAAAAATGATGCCAGCACAACAAACCAGTAGGATTGCTTGGATTCCCAGCTATGAGGTTGGAAAACTGTTCTGATCTACTCCCTGCACCCCTGTTTCTTGCAACTAGCATCAAAGAACTATGGTGCCATTGGAGATGGACTTTTGGAGTGCCTCAGGTTTCTTTCCTCCCACTTTGAGGTACTGAGACAGCCAAAATCACCCCTCTAGACGTTTTGCAGGCTGGGAGTTTTGCTTCTGTACTCCTTCTGCCCTGCAGAGGATGCCTATGGTCTGGAGGCTTAATGCCATCCTTATGGAATTGCTCCCAATTAATGATGGCTGAATGGATATATACCATTAATATCCATATTTCATTGCAGGATTTTTAAAGGTGCTCACTCACTCTGATAACTAAGCAACTATTTATGTGCCTCCAAGGGCTGCAAGAACACTGTTGCTGAATGAGCAACTACATTTTCAAAGTTCCTATCTCTGTAATATTCCTGATTCCATATGGGAGGATACCTGCATACAGCCTGCCCAGCTGAGGAAAGGTGGGTGTGTGGATAACAGGAAATATTCTGCTAGGACTTAAATATTCAATTGTTCCATTTAAAAGTGGGATGCCAGAAGACGTTTTAAATAAAAAACTGCATAACACAGTTATCATTACTGAGAACAAGGGAAAAGAAGCACAACAGGAGCTGGGAAGAGATCTTGGGGGTGGGGGTGGGGATGAAAGAAAAAGGAAGAGGGAAAAGAATTTGATGAATAAAATATCAGATCATCCATTTTTTATGCCAAAGCTCTGGCCTGCTGTTTCCTTTTGGTTTAGCATGTTAACTGGCGTGGTTCCCTTGTGAGATCCCCAGTGCCTGCAGTAATTGTGCCCGGCACTGGATTACACGCAGGAGTTTGTTGGCTAGCTAAGGTGAATGGGGAGGAGAAGGCAGGAAAGAAAGAATCCCCTGCAGCCCTGAAAGGCAGTCTCGTTGGCGAGGGACAGCAAAAGTTAGGCAAAGCAGAGTGAGAAGTTGACTTCAGAGTCAGGAGATTCAGGAGCAGCTGGAAAGGGACTATGGGGCAGCATGGCGCTTCGGGGAGGGCTGGCATCTGTGTTCTTTGCGGTAACAAGGTATTCCAGACACACATGCAGACAAGTGGCGATTGGCCACAGACAAGCTCGAGTTGTGTTCCTGTTTATCAGGGACTATTGCTATTTTCTGGGGCCTGCCTCTAGTAAATCACTGTCACTGTTTTGCCCCTCTGCTTGCTTTTGGGAGGCCCAGTTAAAAATTTGTTGGCATCGATTGTGGAAGTTGATGTTCTTCAGCTCCATCAAGTTAATAATGTAATCTTTTAAAAGATAGGTGGGTATTGTGCAGCCAGTGCCCCCAAATTCTTTTAAAAGGAGTGGGGATGACATCCTTGTGAAGTTCTGCAGCTCCTACAGAGCCCCATGGGAAGTCACTCATGGGCATGTGCATATAGGGGCTACAGGAAGATCCGGTGGACAAAAATGACTCCTTGAGGCCCACCCGACTATATATGTTTATCCAGAGTTTTCTGTGGGACTTATTCCTGGGTAAGCATTCATAGGAGAGTAGCTCATGTCTCGGTGTGGTCGGGTGGATATATTTTGGCTGTACAGTACATGTACATAGGGATTTTTCAGCATCCATTCAGAACTCTAGCAAACTTGAGCACCCTTATTTGAATACCCTGATCCTTTACCTCCCTTTTCCTGCCCCACTGCCTTGCAAAAGTAGGCTGGGGTAAAGGAAGAGTGAAATAAAAAAATGCAGTAACATTGGCTCAAGCCGTAGCAGAGATCAGTTCCTTGCTAGACACTGGACTGGGTGTCTGCACCCCAACATTCTTAGTAGAAAAATGGTACATGGTACTGTGGTCAGACAACCCATTTGAGTACAGCTTGTTGTTGAACAGTGGGTGGTTGTTGTGGGCAATTGTGTTTCTTGAACCCAGCCACACTAACAAGCCGTGGTTGCTTAACAATGTGTAACCCATGTGCAAACCATGTAGAACATTCCTGCTTTGTTGGTAGGTTGTGAACTGTGGGTTGCTGTGGTTAGTGTGACTGGGCTCAGACAGCACGATGACTCATGGCTCAGCAACAACCCATTGTTCAATGACAACTCACGCTCAACCCACACTCAAATCTCGAGTAGGGGCTGGAAGATTGGGGCCTGGTTCAGGACACGTGGAGGAAGATGCTTTGCAAGTGCTGGGGTGAGGAGAGGGATCCCTGTGATTCCTTTCTGGCAAGCAAATGTGTGCGCGCATCAGCGTTAAGGGAACCATGCGGTGCAGACAGCACACTTGGCCACAGAGCTGCTGCTACTCCTTATTATCTCTATCTACTATTATGTATCTCCTTCAGGTCTCAGTCACAGCTGCTTAGACACGATTCCATACTTCCTTTTTTATTCTGAGTTGATTTGCTGCTGTTCCCTTCGTTTTTGATAACCACTCTATCCCAGTGTTGGCTTTTATTTTGTCTACCCCTCCCCCCCATGCTGACCTTCCTCTAGTACCTATTTACCTGGGGTATCTGAGCCTAAAGTGACACATTGCATTGCATGTACTATTTCTTGTGCTGTCACCTCGTTCTGATAAGGAAGACACATCTGTGAATCCTGAGTGACACCCTCCATCAGACCGGTGCACATACACTCAAGGGGAATGGCTGCCCATGGTCAAATGAAACTAGGGCAAGAACCATGCAAGCGTTTCCTTTCTCTTCTGCACTTCCCCTTGCCTGAATGGGAATGCTTGCTAATGATTCAGCTCAGTTATGACCTGTAACTTAATCATCTATTATTTGTTGGCTCAGAGACTGCCATTCATGTTGCATGGCACAGTGACTTTTCATAAGGCTTGCAAAAAGAAAAAGATTATTTCTTATTTAAGATGGCTAAAGACATGTTTTCTTCCATTGTGGCAGAGATAGCCAGATTTTTTGATAAATTCAAGAGTCACTGCAATAAAGCAGTGAGAAGAGCAGTAGCTTTATCTTTTGTAAGCTGCATTTGGTTTATAGGGATGGAGCAAATAACAGATAAAAGAAAAATGTGCTACTGGCGTAACTGAATGGAAAGCCGTACCCAAAGTGGTGATGACTGGACCACTTCCAAACTGGGAGGAGTTAACTAGCAATGTTCCACAATGCTATATGTAACCTCCTGTCCTGAACCATTTATTTCCAGAATCAGCAACAAGGAGAAGGAAAATCCTCTTTCCTCCCTACTCTCTCCTCCACACAGCTGATCTGGTTATGGCAGGGTGGGGGGGATGTTTCTCTGGCCACAATATTATTATAAGCAAGGTTCGTGGCTTTGGGGATGAGGGGAATGGGAGTTCCTTAAAGTCTTCCATCCCTTTGGAGTAGGTTCTTAAGAGCCCTGAGAGTCTGTATATGAGCCAGTTCAGATAAACTCTTGCAAACCTCTGAAATTAGAGTGGTTATCTCTCCTGTTTATAGAAGATAATCCTTTGGTTTAAGTCTTTCCAGTTCAAGTTCAGTTTAATGATAAAGAACCAAAAGAAGAGAGAGCACCAAGCCTTGAAATTACTCATCATTAGCCCCTGGCTGCAGACTAAATAGGCACACAGATCCCTGGGTCACAATCTTCCTACAATGATGAGATACACTGCATTTCTATTTAAATTATGTCAAGTATTGCTAAGTTGGCATCTAAACATAAAGTAACTTATGCAGATGATATGCAAGACTTGGTTCCTTTTGTTCTATTTTTGATGATGCAAAGTAACTTTTTTGGTGATATATAAATGCCCCCCTTACTTTAAATGATGCTACTGATCTGAACGTTCCAAGATTAGAATATGGTCCCTAATTAGGCATTTGAAAGGGTGAAATGCCACTGTGGAAGCATTTGTTGGGGCTGGTTGGTAAATACAGACTCTTCAGAGGCTGTCAGAGTAGAGGGCAATTACTACTCTATGACTGAAAGTTCCTGGAAAAAATATACATGGTGTGAAAAATATATACATGGTATATAGGTAGATTTTTTTCTCCCTGCACTCCCACACAGTGGAACATGGGGTCTTTCATCGAAGCTGACCAGCAGATTAAGGACTGATAAAAGGGAATATTTAACTCAGCACATAGTTAAAGTATGGAATTCACCACTACAAGATACAGTGATGGTCACCAGTCTGGATGACTTAAAACAAATTCATGGAGGATAAAGCTACAAATGGCAACTGGTCCTGATGATTATATGCAGTATGCCTGGGCACAATAAGGAATGGCACTTTGCTGGGAAACATGAGCAAGAGTATTGCACTCCTGTGCTACTGTGGGTTTCCCAAAGGCAGCTGCTTGGCAACTGTGTATACAAGAATGCAGCACTAGATGGTTCTTTCAAGTTCTTATGACTGAAGGTCTATTTTCTCTTTCTTTTAAAGTTTTTCCTCTTCATATGCTGATTTAGCAAAGGTGAAAGTCCCAAGCTGTGTGACTTTCAAGCACATGAATCAACAAACAGGATTCTTTCACAAAAGGAGTAGAATGGAGTTTCTGGTAGGGGTAACTAACTGTTCAAGTGGTGCCCCATATTCTTTTTCTCATATTGCAATTGAAGAAGTTCTGTAGAGTTAGCGAATGACCTGTTGATGTCAGGGGATACTTGATGGCTGCAAAAGGGACAATGGACCAGAGGGGGAAAATGAGGCTGAACATTTTTATGTTACTGAAAACATTTCAGTTTCCAATTAATCTTAGATCTGGTGTCCAGATACAAGGTGATAAATGTGTTAGGAAAGCATAGATATAATAGAACAGATAAAGACAAACTGCTGAGAAGGAATGGCTAATACACTTTACAATCTGAGCAGGTTAGAGTAATACAGAGTGAGATACAGGCAGCTCACATATACTGAATTGCTTCTCAATTGGCAAGTTTTTAATCTATATTTTTGACTGACAAATTAAGGAAGATTTATTTGTACAAAATGTTGACCTTCTAGTAAATTGTGGAGACAAGGGAGAGGAAAAAAAGTCTAATAATAAAAAGACCGAAGAATTTATGCTTCAAGAAAAGGAGAGGATTTGAAACTACTACTTGCCTATTGAATTACAGAGTCAAGCTCTAAATGGATCATACCAAGTCTGCAATGGCTGATTGGGATCTCATAATTCTCTTAAAACAAAGGGGCTCATGCCAGTGTGTGTTTGTGCATAGTCATGGACAATATGAATGTTCAATTTTGCCAGAATACAGGCTTTTTGCCATTCATTAGGCACTAGTAACACTATTGGTTATATGTGTGCTGTGTGTGTGCGTATCCATGTTTTGCCATCCAGGAAGCACAGGTAAATTATGATATTGCAAGTTTCCTGGAGAAGGGTTGTACCTTCACATGTAAAGCAAATGTGAGTATAATTCCCTTTCAGACTTGTGGATTCAACATGGCAAAGTCTGAATGAGGGTAGAAGGACCAACACACCAGGAGACATACTGAACAGGGCCAATGTGCATTTCCCTGCTGCTCTACCCACTTTAAGCCTTCATGCTCAAACAAGGTGACTGTTATTTTCCTTTCCAAAATCTAACATGAGAGAAAAACAATCTTGCTCTTCCATTGAGAAATTCACTATGCCCCTTCTTTGCTGCCCATCAATCTATATCAATGCCAATTTATTTATGGGGCAACTTACAGAAACTACTTTTCTCGCACAGAGTGATCATAAGATGCCTAGACAACATCTAGGAGGGCATAAGAGTCTTCAAACCTCAGAACCCATTCCACTACTTGCGGCTGGCATGAAAAGAATAATGTCAGATGTTTTTCCAAGATCATAAAGCAAACTGCAGAGAAGAGGTACAAATGGTGTTCAAGAGAGTGCAGAGGGAGCAAATCTATCACTGTCAGGATCCTGATGGCTTTCCATCTTCCTTTCTTCTCCCTCTGAAGTGCTGCAGCTAGACAGACTAAATCAGCTCTCCAGCTGATCTGCAGGGATGGTGGAGTGGGGATGTAGAGACTGGCTTCATCACTTCTCCCAACCTGCAGAGGATGCCCATAATACCCTAAGTTTGGAAGCTTATAAGCCTTCTGATTGGATTGTGCTCTTATCCACTAAAACCAGACTTACAGACTTATATTGAAAACCTATGATTTCCACCCATACCTTGACTACAAGGCATGACATCTGAACTGTGTAAATAACATTATATATTGTTTGGCAGTTAGGATACAATGCATGTGCAATAGTGAAAAAAAAACTTCTAAGAATGAAGCAATGGACTTAATCCAACAATATCCAACAATGCAGATACTTTAGTCACATGATTTAACTACCCTATTCAATTGCATATAAATTGAAGTAAGGTAATACCCAGAGATGCTGCCCTCACTGAATCAAAGACTAACTTATTCTGGAAGAAAAATAAGTTTGATTTGTTGTGGACTATTTTCTTGTTTTCTCTAACCACTACCAGACTAAAGTTACCAGACTATGTAAGAAAGTTACCCTACTATATCCTACCATGTCCATTTCATGGAAGCCATTGATTCACTACCATGCATCACATTTAGAAAACCACACAATTTATGTAAACTACTAGTTAAAGTAGCACTTAAACAAGAAATTTGCAAGCCAGGATCACACCTGTGTAAATCAACCCATTGCATTACCTGCAGTTACCATCAAGAAACCACCTCTTTTTTTCCATAACCACAGATCTGTAATTCTTACTAAAATAAACTAGAACTGTCTGTTGTAAACTGTTTTAACCTACCTGCATATAGTTTCCCCAATATACAATTGCTCCCAATGAACAAGTATACTTACATCTTTGACATAAAAGAAGACTTCTGGATCTACAGACTTGGAGTTCTTAATCCATATGGCCTTAACCTGGAGGACAATTCATAAACTTTATATGATTCACACCTCTGTTTTCATTTTCTTGGGAATTTTCACTTCTCAACATTCCAAGCTGTTACTCTTGGTATCATTTAACATCACAACCACTAATGAAATGTTTAACACTAAATATATGTTGAAATTATTCTGTTGGTAGGCGTTCTTATACATTTTCATTTAAGGCTGACTACATCCACAAGAATCCAAAGCTACATGAAGGAGATTTTCACATGGACAAACCTTTTTTTGATTTTCAGAGCCTCTTGCCTCATCCATCTTGAAATCTTCCTCCCCTTTGAGTCTCCCTGGCCTTGAAATGTGCACCAAGAGCAACTGCCTCCTTCATTCCCAACACTATAAAATCCCAGACTGCTAAATACAGATAAAATGATGTAAAATGGCTTTCTGCAGCTGAAGAACAATCGTCAAGAAAGCCTTGTTCTTTTTCCTCTCCATTCATGCTCAGTGCCTGCTGGAGACCCTTCTGTTGTCCCTTACTGAAAGGGAGATAACATTTTGGAAGGTGGGAGTCTCATTACCATAAATATGTAGCACAAGTACCTGAGAAAAAGACTGCAAACAGGCAAGTCCCAGTTATAATCCTGTCTTTGGTATGAACTGACCTTAGGAAAGTTATTCTCTCTCAGCATGCATCTCCCCATCTATAATATGGGAAATAATGTTATTGATTTGCCTTATAGTATTGCAGTGGGGATTCCAAGAAGAGGAAGCATCCAAAACAGTTTGCACACTTGCATGTGCTGTATGAATGGCAAGCATTATTTGTATTATAGCAAATTTCAGGCACTCGAGCCAAGAAAGGCAGTGGGAGTGGGGAAAATGCTTCTCCTTGCTGTGGGAAACTGGCAACATAGGCATAAGAAATAATCTAGACACCTATGAAATGAAAGTGATAAGGCAGGCTGGAAGGCAGGTGAAAGCAACTGAGAAAAAGAAATAAAAATAGTGCTTCCCCCCCCGCCCCCAATTTCTCTCACACACTTTCTTATTTCCCTGTTCAGCTGTTGCCACTGCTTAGTTTCAAGTGAAAGGCTTTTATCTCGTCTCTCCTTTAAAAGAGCCCGCACCCTTCCTCACTGAACATGTGGATGATAATTTGGCATTGTCCAAGACCATTATACTGTCAGCTCTCAAAGAAAATAGGGCTTGTAAAAATCCTGTAGTCAGACAAAAGCAGAGCAAGCACTTCAGGACTATTTGTACTGCAGCCGGCTAATAAGCTTTTCTGAACAATGGCAAACATGGAAATCTCCAGAGCAGAACATGAGAATCCTCTGCAAACTTCACCTCCACTTTCTCATAACTCATGTTCTGACTTCGTCACTTCCCAGAGAGTCATGCAATTCCTAATCTAGCCTCCTCTGCATTTAGGTGAATGAAGGCAAATTGGTTCCAAATATGGATTGTCCAAAGAGCTCTTGGTCTAAGGCTTCTCCATCTCTTAAATTTATCTCTTGAAGGCAAATTAAGAATAAAGGGGCAGAAGAAAACCCTTGGATCATACGAATGACTTATCTAGTCCAGCGTTCCGTTCACACAGCAGCCAAAGGTAAGCCTGTGGAAAGCTCACAAACAGGCCACGAGTGTAGAGCACCCTCCAGTTTTTGTACCCTGGCAAGCGGTATAAACTGGCATGACATTGGAGCTAACATGTAGTCGTCATGATACTATGGAGAGCTTTAATCCCCAAGAATTTTCTAATCTTTTTTAGGACCATCCAAATTGATACCCATTGTTACTATAACTTTGTGGTAGGAAATGCAAAAGTTTAGCTATGCATTTTGTAAAGAAGTCCAGAATTTCCAACCATTCAGTTTCATGGGATGAGCCCATATTAGAAGAGAAGGACAAAAATCTTACCCAGTCGATTTTCTCTGCATAATGCATAACGTCACACACCTTACTCATATCTCCCCTTATTCAACAAATTTTCCAGGGTAAAAAACCCCAAGCATTGTATTATTTTTTTTCCTACGAGTTTTCCTCCCGTCTCTTGATATTTTTAGTTGCCCTTTTCTGCACTTTGTCCAGTTCTACAAAATCTTTTTTCAAAGTGTCATGACCAGAATTGTACAGTGCAATTGAAGTGCAGTATGGAGTATCAAGTGCAGTATGGAGTACCAACTTCATTTCTGATTCTTTTCCTAACAATCCTTACCATGGAAGTTGCCTTTTGCACAGCAGCTGCTCACTCAGGCACCATTTTCAGAAAGCTCCAGACTCATTTCTTGATTAGTGATCACCAGGTAAGACTTTTGTACCCCCAGATTCTTACATTGTGATTTGTCATTTTAATGCCCAGTTGCCCAATCTGGACAGATTCTTTTCATGCACTTTGCTATAACATTTTTGTTTCAATTACTCTAAATTATTTGGTGTCATCAGCTAGTTTGCTCACTTCACTGTCTACCCTCAATGCCACATCATTCATGAGCAACTTAAAAAGCACCGATCCCAATAGTGATCATTGGGAGGCTCAGCTCTTTACAGCCATCTCTTTCCCTGTTCTTTGACTAGTTGCTAATCCATAAGAGGATTTCTCTTCTTATCCCATGGCTGCTATGTTTATTTAAGAACCTTTGAGAGTGACTTTGTCAAAAACCCTTTGAAAGTCCAAGTAAGCAATGTATCCGCATGCATGTTGACCTTCTCTAAGTTTACTGTAAGCCATGTTGGCTCCTCTTCAGTAAGACTTGTTCTTCCATATCTTTTCTGATTTTATCTTTATTTAATCCTGCATTAAAATGAAACCTAGCATTAGCTGCATCTGAGGGCATTTTGTTACCCTAGAAAAATGTGCCTAGGCTAGGAAAATACTGCATATGGAAGTCTAGTGCTGAAAGTTTTCCCCAGGAGGGTTCAATTGGCATAGGAATGGCTTTAATCAAGTACCAGTAATTTAAGATTTAATCTTTCCTCAGGCTGTGCATAACAATATAATCTACAAATCAATGCCTATTCTATTGACCATTGCTCTGCACAATGGCTTGACCTATAAACTTTACACAACATTTTAAAAGCTTTTTTTCCAATGTTTTTTTAACACTGCTGCAAGTTTTAACTTAAAGACTTGGCTTTCAAAAAAGATTAAGATGAGCTGTATTTTACCATCTTTTGTCTTGTGTTTGGGGCATAAAGTACCCCACAAAAATAATCTTCTATAGGTTTGGGAATATTTTGTTACCCTAGTCATGTTGTGTATAGAAAAGTTTATAAAAAGGAAACTGTAAAATGCAGGATGCTGAAATTTTGGCAGTGTTTTTTTTTTTTTTTAAATTTTGGTCTAGGCAGATTTTAACATGTCCTAGAAAGACAACACTGTAGGTCTACTTATTACACAATAATATGTGAGCTGAGTGATGCTAGAGCACCAACAAGCAGGATGAATTAATAATGCTTTCTACCAATTTAACCAGAAAAGATGTTAACTGGCCTATAATTTCCCAGAATGTGTGCCCCAATCACAATGGATTCCTTTTTATAAATTGGCATAATATTGGTGACCTTCCCATATTAGGCCAATCTTAGGAACATGTGACATATTTTTCTTAGGAAATCAGCTATTTCACAATTGAATTCTTTAAGAACTATTGGATGGATATGATCTAGTGACCTAGTGATTTGTTGTGTTGTCTTTTGTTCTGTTTTTTTTCCTCTTTTCAATAATGTTTTGCCATCCTTAGAAGCCTTGCCAGACTCCCTTAAAATTTGAGTTCAGGGTGGCTACCTTCCTTACATTTTCTGCACTGAAAAGAGATGCAAATAATTAATTCAGCTTCTCTGCAATCTCTTTAGCCTACTTCACTGTATCATTAACTCCCTTGTTATGAAATGGACCAACTGTCTTCCTAGCCAGTGTCCTACTTTTGATGCATTTAAATACTTAGCATTGTTGATCTTAGCACTATTGTTGATCTTAATGTTATTAAAAATTAGCAATATATTCCTTAACCTGCCCCTTTCTTTGCATTCTTCTCTCTCTCTCTCTCTCTCTCTCTCTCTCTCTCTCTCTCTCTCTCTCTCTCTCTCTGTGTGTGTGTGTGTGTGTGTGTGTAAGTCTGCATTCTTTTGTGTTCTCCTCATTTGGAATATATACTCAGAGAGGACCATATGTCACTGGTTCTTCTTAGTCAACTGGGTTTCATTATGCCTGGCGTGTGTTTGTGAGATTCCTTTTAAAATCAGCTACCTGCTCTTGCCTAAAAGTCTCTTGACAAGAGCATCGAAACATTTATATACAGTGTCCCTCTACAAATGCCTCTGACATGTGTATCCCCACCATTGTCCATGGACCATATGCTCCATTGGCAGAACCATACTGTTCTAATGTATGTTCATAGCATATTTCTATTCCATTGCCATTTGAACAATCAAACCCATTCCTAAGCAGATGGAATCCCCAGCTGCAGGAACTAGTGGATGAGACTGATTATCTGGATCCTTATCAGTCAGGGTAATGCTCAGGTTTGGCAGGGAAACAGCTGTGGTCACCCTGTAGGATGGCCTGTGTAGGAAGAGAAATAGGGGGAGTATAACTTCTTGTACTCCTGGATCTCTTGGCAGCTTTTAATAACCTTGACCATGGTATCCTTCTGATGTGTGTGCAATTCTGGCCCACTTGTATTGGCTGCCGATCTGCTTCTGAACCCAATTCAAGGTGCTGGTTTTAAGGACAAAGCCCTACATGGCTTGGGACCACAATATGCATAGACAGCATGAAGAAGATGCTGTCTGTGGGGCCTGCCTCTAACTGCCACCTACAGAGGACATTTTGTTTGCCCCAGCAAAGAGAAGGCCTTCTCAGTGGCATCCCCTCCAGTTATGGAAAAAGCTCCCCACTGAGGCCCACCTGTTGCCAACCCCAATATTGGTTTTGGCACCAGTTTAAGGCTGTCCTCTATCTTTAATTAGCTTTTATATTATTTTGGGGAATTATGTCAGCTGCGCAGATCTTAATTTCTGTAGGCTATTGTAGCTTTTAAAATTTGGTAATGTTTATGATATTTGTATTGTATTGTACTGTATTGTACTGTTTGTTTTGGGCTGTTGTAAACTACCCAGAGAGCTACTATTGGGAGGCATAGAAATTAAATTGACCACGACGATGATGACAACGATGAAGATGATGAATCTCCACATCTCCTACAAATGATTCATAATAAGTTGGAAGCTCCTTAATACCTATTGACTTTCTCCCAGTGGTCATTTTATTTTCTAGAATGAATTTGCCAGAAATGTCAATTCACCTGTTGATGGTTAGGGAGTATCCATCCCTCTAGCATTCCCAGACTTCCTCTCATGCGTAGCTCTGTCTTAGAAAGCAAGCCAAGCAAAGAGGAAGCTTGTGAATGCTTGGAATGAAGGCTGCACAGCCATCAACTTCTTCTGCATCAGACCAAGGCTGCTGCCTAAGCAAAGGCTGCTGCACATGATGTGGAAGAGAGATGCATTTGCGTGGGGCTCACTTATGTGTAAATGGGGGAAAATATACATCTGCAGACTTAAAAGCTAATATTGTCTATACCTTGCTGCTTGGTAAGCATTTCCATTTTCATTTCCTTCCTAACTTCCATAGAAAGTTGCTGGGTCATATGAAAATACATTTCCTATGCAGCCGTAACAGTTGAATGTGGCATTATACATGGTGATTAAAATGAAGTTCCAAATCAATTTGTATCTCACAAATTGCCATATCTGCAAAAGAAAGATTCAGTCCTGGGCCTTTCAGGTTGCAAAACTGAACAGAAAGAAATCTTTTATTACAGGCAGTGTTTTCAAGGGCAAGAATATCAAAATGGCAGTTAATATAGCAACGAATGCAAAGCATTTGTTGACATACCTAACCATGGAGGTTTTGTACTTTATAGGAAGTCATTCTCTTCCTCTCTTGTCTGCACAAATCTCTACAGAATGAATCACTTACAGTGACTACAGTAATGCTGGTTTTAAGTGTTGCACTACTGTTGGACATTTTCCAGAGGGTTTTTTCTCCACCTCAGGTACAGAAATGATCTAGTTGGAATTCTTCTTAGTTTCTCAGGGAGGAAGTGTTGTTTTTTCTGGCTGAGCAGGAAATGGATGAAAGAACAGGCAAGAAGAAAAAGAACAAAGAAAGAAACAAAAAGCTGATATCACATGTATTAATTGGCTTCTCCATTGTTAGGATGTTAGTTTTATCACCAACAATTATAAAATAATTAATAGGGATGGGAAACAACTTAGTTTGATTCACATTTCAGTGAGAACTTTCCAAACCAGCAGTTCCTGAACCTAAATATTAATCGGAATGCAGCTTGCTACTGGAATGTGTGCATTTTCTAATATGGTGAGATACCATTCACAAAGAAAGGACACACATGCAATACACATGCGTGCACATCCATATATAGTGTACAAAATGCGTATATTTGCAAAATGTTCATAAACCAATTTATTCAATGGGCAAAGAACTGAATATTTGCAAAGTGCACAGAAAATATGCACATTTAGAACAATCTATACAAAATTTTACCTTTTTGCAAAGTGCATACAAAATTTTTGACTATCTTAAAAATATCACAATCCAATGTGGAGTTCAAATGGAACAAAGATAGCATTGGAAAAATAAAACTCTAAGAGAAATTGTAGTTGTCTGAACCACTAATCTGTACTGTCTGCATTTCAGTTTCTTCTGACCTTGCTGTTTACTCTCCCTGCCCCAATCAAGTGTTTATATACTGTATTTTTCGCCCTATAAGACACATGTTTTCTCCCCTCAAAAGTAAGGGGAAATGTCTGTGCGTCTTATAGACCGAATGTGTGTGTGTCCAACGCCCGGGACGCTGCCGGACCGCCTGCATCACGTGGCACCACCTGGCCGGCACATGCTTGGCGCGCCCTGCTCCGCCCCCCCTTCAGCGCAGGTGAGAGCTGTGCCGCTCAGGGGGAGAGGTGCGGAGGAGGAGGAGGAGCCACGGGCTTTAACCTGCCGGCCGCACGGAGAGACAGACTGCTCACCCCCACCGCCTGGGAAGACCTGCCGCTGCCGCACCACCCAGAAGACCACTGCCAGCACGCTGCCGGCCCCACGTGGCACCACCTGGCTGGCACGTGCTCGGCGCGCCCTGCTCCGCCCCCTCCTCCAGTGCAGGTGAGAGCTGTTAATCACAGGTCGGTGTGTGTTTTCAAATGGCAACCCATCATTTAATGAAGCCCATGGGGAAATGACAGGGAATGTGCCTGTGATTATCAGGAAGCTTTCCATGGATCAGTTATCTGTTAGTTGATCAGACACATTTTTTTTAGGATCAGTGGATATTTGAACAGCATTACCTTCGTGTATGAAGTTTATTCTTCAAAGGCTACTTAGTCCGCTGTGTGTTTGATTTACCGTACAATATCTCATTTTTTGTCAGAAGTTTTTTTTCTATTATTTACTAGTAGGGCAGCATGGACATTACTGGCTTTTTTAGATTTGTTATTGAATTGTCTGCAGCAGCTCTTGTATAACTAGTGTAGATTGTGGATTCCTTCAATAATTCCACTACTGACTAAGAAAGTGATGTCAGTGATTGTGAGCAACAGAGCTTCATAAATTCTGACTCGAGTGATGATGAGTTCTGTGGGTTCAACAAAAACTAGAAGAGTACTCGAACTTTAAAGTCTCTCTTTTGTTAATGACAGTGATGATGGTTCTTAATGCCACTGTTGACTGCTGTTCACTTTACAAGGTTGAAATACAGTATTACTGTATTCTGTTATAGTTTAGTAAATAGTTTAGTAAACCATTTGATTCAGAATATTTTTTTTCTTGTTTTCCTCCTCTAAAAACTAGGTGCATCTTATAGTGTGAAAAATACGGTACTTGCAGCTCTGCATAACACTTCATGCATCTGATGAAGCAGATTCTAGTCCATGAAAGCTTACACCATAATAAATTTGTTAGTCTTTAAGGTGCCAGAAGACACATTGTTTTTATTGCAGAGGAAGGAACCAGCGTCCCTGCCAGTAGCACAGGAGCTGTTCATCTGCAATTCATGATTTATGCAGCGGAGAGCTTAGCATTAAGCCCAGAGGAAACTAGTGCCCCACCAAATGACAATAACAGTGCATTAGTTTAATAACAAGACTGCACTTGGCATGAACACACATGCAGCAGCTCCTTGGTGGCAGGGAAAGAGGAACTAACGAACAGGAACTTTTTGTCTTGAAGCAGACTGTCTGCTCTTACACAGAATCTATGCCTAATTCATGCTGCTGAAAAAAAGGCACCTCCTTGAAGGCAAGATATAGTAGTCACTAGAGTGAGCATCATAATTCCACAGTAATGCACACCTTCCTTTTAACAGTTTAATAAATGCAATAAATGTTATCTTGCTTCAGGAAACCATTCAGAAACTAAATGTGGCCCACTGGGCATCCAAATGTATTCCTGTTCACCTAAACTCCCTCTTCTCAGAATCTTTCAGATGCTTCTAATACTACTTAGACTCGATTCAGATGTGGGGCAGAGATGCACACATGCATGATGTGCTTAGGGAATCTGCCCCATTTCTGACGTATGTGGGCTGGAACCAGCTTGTACTAGCCATCTGCTATCCCTTAAAGTAGAAATGAGGACACAGACACACACAAAAAGACCTCTGCAACAATAATTTAATCTTCAGAACTGCATTTCTAGGCACAGATACTTATAAATAAGGCTGCTTGAGTCATGTGGGACTCGCAGGTAGCCATGTGTCCTACTTTGCAGCCTTTATGTGAAGAGCTGTGAGAAGATAGGCTTCTATTTGTCAGCATCTTCAATTTGAAGGCTGTCCAGTTCAAAGCTAAAGGATCACAAGAAGAGAGCTCAGGGCTTTGAAGTTGCCCATCAATAGTTAACACTTGGACTGAGCAGGTACACAGGTCACCTAGTCATTGTCTTCTGCACTGTGGTGAGATGAAGTCTAATATTGCAACTAATTTCTTCCTTTCTGCCTTCTTCTTTCTATTTCTATACTCATTGTATATTCTATACTCATTTCTATATCCATTGTATTAATGAA
>NW_025335941.1:39219237-39235251 GCF_004798865.1 Varanus komodoensis
TTCATTAATACAGCTACAATAATAAAAATGGGTAACAATAAAAATATAAATGTAATAAAATACAGCATAAGAGTCTACTATAGAAAATTCTGCAATGGACGATATGGCCTGCCACATGCCAGTAAATGCCTGGGAGTAAAGAAGAATGTTACCTAGTGCCAAAATTTGGCAAACCTGGCTGTGGGCAGGCCTTGGTGAAGAAATAATCAGAAATCTCCCACTGAGAAGTCTCCACTTCTTGGTGCTGTCCTCCGGGCCTTCCTTGGAGATGGCAATTGGAGGAAGGCCTCAGATGTCAATTGTAATGTCCGGGTAGACTGACACAGGGAGGGCATGGCAATTATTCCAAAATTTCTAAACTGTACATATAAAATAGCATATGGAAATGTATTATAAATGTGTATTCTTTTTCGGTGACATTCTCCCTCTTTTTTGGCAATACATAATGGCCACCCTAAAGACTTACTTCTGCATTAACATGCATAGTGGTGTGTTTCTCTTTCTGTTTTGTAGCAACAGATTTAACACAGCTAGTTTGATGTCTTTAACTGATGGTTTTAAATTAAAGCACTCATAATAGTTTAAAAGTGAAATAAAGACTATAGGAAAGAAGTCCTGGTACTTAAAATTATAATTCCATAAGCATGGCACCATAAAGATGCATTAACACAATCTTTAATGGAGAGCATGTTAGAGGGAATGACGCAGAATGACAATCAAGGCACAGAACAAAGACAGAAAGCAAAAGAATGGATGGCCCTCTCCTCCCTGGACACTCATTCCTGCTGTAAGCCCCACAGTCTCTTCTGAATGCTTAACCTTTGACTGAAGTTATACGGTTGGAACAGAAACCATTCAGTAATGCTGCAGTACTGATACAGACTATTGTACTAGATACGTCCCTGGCGTAACTGTGGCTTAGCTAGTGGATCTGCAAGGGAAGCTGATGAGATCCAGTGACCCCAGTCGCGTTTCCAGAGGATGAATTTTCCTATACTTGACATAAGGAAAAAGCAAACAAGATTGCTTTGTCAGTGGGTTTGCTCACTTCCAGATACTTTCCATGGATTCAGCATTTGGACAAGCAAATTAAAAACAGATGCTGCAATGTTGTTGCTTTTTAAGGGTCTTAAATAAGTAACATACCCAGGGAAGACTTTAATAATGTCCCAGTGCTAACACTATTGATGTTCTTTTAATGTAAACCAAGGCTTGCATAATGTAATTAAAGCTTGAGAGCATGATGGGGTTCACAAGAAGCCTATCACACTAGCAAGCACTATTGATGTTGTGTGAGAATGTGGTTACTCCACCACCAGTATTGCTAATAGTGAGTCACTGTTGGATTCTTCCTTCAGTAACTTAGTACAGAGCCCTCCATTCCTCCCAGTCACAAACACACTCACATCCTTACACTTTAGGGTACACTGTCAAAATAACCTAGTCACAATTAGTTTCTCAATTGTATTTCTAACCTCATATTTATCACTCTAACAAAATACTTGATCATCTATTAATATTCTTACAATTCTACACTAATCCATGCTCCTACAGACTTCTGCTGTTTACACAATGAGCCATATCTATCACTACAGCCATTAGCATATTTTTTTCATTTTGAGAAGCCAAGTCCCTGGCATGCTTTCTTCCCAAGGGGCTTGAATGAGTGGATGGCATGGCATTCATTGGGTGGTAGACAACTGTGGCATCAGAGCACTAGAGACTGATGGTGGTTCTGCAGTAGCCTTTTTCCTGGGATTTCTATGCTTCCTTCATTTACTTTTATGAAACACTTGGATGAAATTATTCTACATAGTTTATCAGGCAAGATTTCTGACAATATCTTTGAAATAAAACACAAGTGCAGATCCAGCCTGTCCAGTGTGACCAAAGGGCTACTGAGGCTTCTTTTCCTTTAAATTGAATATTTCCTCTTTGCAGGTTATGTTGCTTCCTTCTGATTGCTTCCTACTGATCCCAGCTGGAGATAAGTGAGTAATTTCCCCTTAAGTGGCCTCTCTATGTACTGCCTATGTCAGTTTCCTTCTGCCCTGGCCCAGCTGGAACGCATAAGAATGTTTAATTATGGATTGCTTTTCTTTTTAAGATAGCGAAAGAGATTTAGTCTGGTTTTTAAGAAGCAGGGAGAAAGAAAGTAGGTGACTCTACTTTTCTCCACCACCTTTTCTCTAACGGAGAGGAACCTTCCCCTGCCACCATAACATTATTTTAGCTCAGGATGCTGCAAAGGAAAAGTTCAACTAAAAACCCAGAAATATCCCACATATACCCATTTGATTGGCTTGCAAGTTAGTTTTTATTGTATTAACTGTGTTAAACTGAGACTGTGTTCCATGTTATATTTCTCTTCTGCCTTGCTCCACCACATGGAGAAAGGAGGGTTTTACAGCTATAATTTTCACACATGGGAAGTGCCATGCGAAGGTCCTGTCAGAGTTGCCATATTACTGGTCAGGTAAACAAAACCCTTTAGCAGCAACCTCTTTTCTAGAAATCAGGAGGTGACACTTTCCATAGCATGAAGGTAAACAGCACCTTTTGTTCCTCTCTGCACATCATATTGAGGCATACTAAGGAAGGCCGGTTGAAACACTGGGCCATTCTGGATTCTATACTTGTCACTTTTCTACAGATAAATTTGGGGAAAATAGATGATTCAGTAATATGAAGGAGAGACTGCTAGCAATTTTCTTTGTTTACTGAGATTGATCTTCGATGATTGTGGCATTTACAACTAGTATATTTAGCTGCACATGTAATAGGTACCCACCTTTGTGTCTTAAACAAGCCTAAAATATTAGAAGTGGAAAGCTAGGGCTAGACTATAAATTTAAAAGGGGTGATCATTCATAACTTTGCCCCAGGGAATCCTTGGGAGTTTTGTTCAATAAGAGTGCTTAATAGTCTCTAAATAAGAATTCTGTTCCCAAGGAACCTTTGGATAAATGATTACAATTCAAACCAATTTAAAAGCAGTTTGTTTATAGTATAGAGGAGATTAGAAAAAAATACTAATATGCAAATGGAATTCCAGACAAGATCTTGCTGAATAGACATGGTAAATAATTTAATGTACATATACTTAAGTGTTGCTAGAAAATAGCAAATATTTTGATGATGTCATTGTAGCATGAGGCCACTAAAACATCAAGACTATATCGGTGAATATGCAGATAATCATTCACCATGTAGCAATTGGTTCAAGAGATCTCCATCTGGGGTCACACCACACCCTTCTTTGGGTATCCAGAAGGATTCCACCTCTTAGCTATACTAAAACTAAATCCAAGGAAGACTGCATGAAGAATGTCAATAATCAATTCGAATTACCTGCACAATTAGTGTCTGCTCAGGGTTTGGGGATCCTTGAGTAAAATGTTTTTGATGCCCCTCCTTTGATGCCCCTCCTTCAAAACACGGCTCACTGTCTCCTCACTGTCAGAATTGCTGTTCATTCATTCACCCCCTCTGTCTTGGCTCCATCAGCACAACTGTGCCAATGGAGAATTAAATTTGAATGGAAAATGCTAGGTCCTGTCCTGGCTCTTTTTTTTTAAAATAAATTTTATTATTATTTTTCTACAATCTAATATTAAAAAACCAGCTATTTAAGACACTGGATATACTGGATTGACATCTCCCTCATTTTAACAGTCAGTAGCCATATTCAAATCTACACATAGTCCTGTTTCTCTAATGGATATTAAAAAGAGTTCCAAGTTTTGTAGAGATATGCGTCGTCCTCCTCCTTCAGAGACAGGGTCAATCTGTCCCTTTCCTTGCAATACAAAATCCTTTTTAAGATCAACTCTTCAGTGCATGGCTCTTCACTCCTCCAGTAATGAGCAAATAGAATCCTTGCCACAGTAATTACATGTAAGATCCAGTAATTACATGTAAGATCCTCACTCTTATCCCTGTTTCCATTCATGGAAAGGGCAGGTGCAGAGCTATCAGCAGCATGTGAAGCAGGGCTGTGTGTGGTGAGCTGCAGGACCAGGGGTCAGCAGTGCCTCCTTGCAGTGGAGAGGGCCTTGGCCGCATTCCCAGAATGTTTGTTCATGGATCAGGCCCAGCCTTAAAAGTTCTTTAGCGCATGTTCGGAGTGCTTTGAACTCCAGTGGAAAATCTACCAAAGAAGTCCCCTATGTTCTTTTTTAGTTAAGCATTGCTACCAACAAGAGAAACATGGAGAGCAGTGTCAATTCAATATGTCAGTGACACTAATCAGATTCTGAATTTTTCAATTTCCACAGTAATTCTAACTGCTAAAGAGGTATGTCTGCTCAGTATAGCATCACCTCTTATGCAGGATAGAACTAGCCAGCTGTCAGGTTGGCCTAAAGACAGAAAGAATTGCCCCAATTTACATCCATTGAGGATCTTGTTCTATTCATTATGTATTCTTTGAAATCTCACAGGGCTCATCTACATCCCTCTGTGTGTCTCTCTACATAAAAACTGATGCATCTATGAGTAGATTCACAGAGACTGCATAGCCATATGGTTTATGGAAATGTTATGGGATGCAGTATCTGTGACAATGGCAGAAAAGCAAAGCCATTGTCTGGTTAGCAGATTATATACTGTTGCAAGATAAGTAGTTGCAAAGGGACTAGACAGATGATGCCAAGAGAGGATGCAGTAGGATTCATTGTTCACGTACACATACCTACTTTTCCTGGACTTGATGTTTGACAAAATACAAGCAACCTAATTATTTCATATTTTCAGCACTGATAAAAATATGAGCTATGAAAACTTTGACTAGTGTCGCTCAATATGGTTTGCTAGGACTACATATGTGGAAGTTTAAAATCCCTTTGAAATCAATAGGACCTACTTTGGAATAAATCTGTTAACAGCTGTAGTGTTAAATTCCCTAACTCCACTAACACTATTACTTTCTTGTTGAATAGCTGGATGAAAGAGAGAAATGCAACAAGCAAAGTTTCCATCTAATTGAACCATCTGTATATCGGGAAAACCTTTGTGCTTCTGTCATGCTTCTCATCTATCTTTGCAAACCATATTAGCCTATAACCAGTCCTGCTCTTGTAGACTTTGATTATATCCTACATAAAACCAGTATAGATAAGAAAGAAGCAACTTCCCAGAGAGTTTCAGATATGGGTTAGTAAAGAAATGAAGTTCATCACCACCACCATCAAACAATGGATGAAGAAAAGAAGGCACATCCCCCAAACTTTCATAATGGAACTCTTTGCAACTGTTTTAGATGGTTACAGGGAGGGCATTATTTGGCTGAAATATATCTCTGGGGAAATTGAGAGACTTGTAGATTTAATTAATGGGTGCCTTGATTGGTGGACGTTTATCCTGAATGTTCTTACTGCAGGCAGTTACTGAGCTGAAGAGGCAACAGTCAGGTGGACAAAAAGACTTTCTTATTCTGCACTCCTGCCCCTTTTGTTAGGTCAGTCATGCACATAGGAAGAGTTGTGGACATCTTCTTTCATCAGGGATCTGATGCAAGGAAAACAGCAAGTAGGTTAAGCAGTATTGCAATTTGGAGTGGGCAGTGCCTCCCATCATGTTCCAGATAACATATGATTGTTTCTTAAAAAGCACTCCTGTCTCTGGTTCATGCAGCTATAGCTCTGAATACAACTCTCTCCCTTTTAAGATTTTCCTAGGGTCCAGAATCCTTCTCAAGGGACTTACGTGGCATGTTCCAGCATCCTTCTACACACAAAAGCCTGTACATTTTCTCTTTCTCTGCTTTTGTGTTATTGTTATTGTAATGAAAAGGGTCTAAAATCTATTCATCGAAATTTTCACCAAACATTGTTCCGCCTCTGCAAGGATTATACAATACAAGGAAATTATTTTAGGATTTCTCCCTCTCTCATATTGCATACGAGGATTTTCTCCCTGTTCAGTGCCACATAGTATAAGAGATGTAACTATGAAAAGTCTCCCATTAACTATCATTAGGTGCTGTTTAGATGTTTTCCAAGCCATGTGAAAGTTTCTTATGCAGGTGGAACATTAGTTGCATTATGGCAAGTCAGATTGGTTCATTTAGCTCACTGAGATCTACAGAAAGGGACCTTTTTGGTCCCTGAGAACCACATGAAGTAGCAAATGGTAGGCTGGGGCTCTACATAGTATGTGCATATGCATGAATGCACACATATACACTTGGTGCCATTCATATCACACAGCACATAGGTTGAAATGCCTCTCCCCTGTTAAGATCAGTGCATGGGATTGCTGGAGGATGGCAGAGGAAAGTTTAAAGCCTCTCCCTTTCCTCCTACAACAAGCTTCTTCCAGATCTGTTTCCTCTCTGCATCAAGAGTGCTGCAAGGGCAAGGTTAAAGCTTCCTTTAATGATCTCCCAAAGCAGACAGGACTGATCAGCTAGATGAGGAGCAAAGGAGCTAGGGCCTTCCAAATAGGGATGTATGGACTGTGTAAAATCCATCCAGTCTGCATTTGTGGATTTTCAGGCACTACATTAATTGAATCAGATTTGTGTAAAATTGTCTGGACCCAAATTTGCACTTCTGGAAAAGCAAGAATTTCTCCCAAATAAGCAAATCCTTTCAAAATGTGTATATTCACCCCTTACTCTGAATGGAAGTAAGACTTTCTGTTCAGGTTTTTTTTCTATGACTAAATATGAGTAAAAATATGAAAGGGAAACCAAACAAAAATGGAAACAAATAAAAAAATAAACAAACAAACTGGATCTGCAAATGTGTGGAACTTGCATGACTCAGGAATGTGCAGAATCTGTGGGCTGGATCCATAGAAATTCAAACTCAATTGAGTCTGTTTTGGATTTCTCGAACATCCCTGTGTCTGGAACTCTGAAAAGCCACCTTCCCACCTAAGGTCTACAGGGACTGGCAACAGTTTTCTGGGTTCAGACAAGACCATTTCTCAGCCCTAACTGGAGACATCAGGGACTGGGCTGAGGTCTTCAGCATGCAAAGGATGCACTGAGCATTGAGCTACGGCCATTCTGGGGAATGCTTAAGATCCCCAACATGGATCTTAATTTATCTTAAAGGTTCTAATTTATCCTTTCTTCTTTCTGAACAATGAGGTTAGATGTCTAACTAAATGAACTGTACAAAGTGAGACAAAACATCCACCCTTTCTTCCATTGCATTGAAAATTGAACAAGGGGTTATGCCGTTTAATAGAGGGCATATATTTCCTTATCTTCACTTTGCACAAAAATTGTCTCTAGAATTTAATATATTCTTACAGTGCCAAGTTAATAACCACCATGATTGTGTAAAGAAATGTATGATGATCTTTCCCCTTTGTGTGTTCAGTTGAAGAGGATCAAGCACAACAGAAAGTTTGACCTCATTCCAAACTTCACTGTCCATTAGTGCTTGGAGAGTTTGCCCTCCGCACCATGTGGGTTATGGATGGATCTGTCAATCTCACTCTTACCAGGATTTCTGGTTTTTTAAAGGTCAAGTTTATTCCATTCCATTCCATTCCAAAATTAAATAATCCACATGGAAACTAATATACATTTATGTGTACAGTTTTCAGTGTATACAGTTTTCAAGTTTTTTTTAAAGCAGATCTGTGTGCACGTTCCTTAAATATATGCATTTTATGCACATTTTCCCATAATATGCACTTTTACATATGTGCAATTTCTACAAGAGAAAATGTATCACAAAATTCATAAAAATGTGAATTTTGGAACATGATTGTGACTGGAAGAATTTTTTTTACCCATTCCTACTATGAAATCTGATTGCAAAGCGGAACCTGGCAACAGTAACCCCTCATTTGGACTATTGTAATGTGCTTTATGTGGTCAGAAAATTTCAATTGGTCCAAAATAGAGCTGCTTGCCTCCTAACAAGAGCTGTGAGGCATGAGCCAGTTTTATATAATTTTCACTGGCTGCCAATTGAAATCTGGGCCTGCTTTAAGGTACTTACTCTGACACATAAGGGTTTAGGACCTGGTTATCTAATGGAACATCTCCTCCCATATACATCTGCCTGGACCATAAGGTCATCATCAGAGGTCCTTCTCCAAGAGCCACCTCTAAAGGATATAAGGAAGGCTCTCCAAAGAGGTGTGCCTTGTGCTGATCTGCTATACCATTTGGTGCCAGGCTAAAACCTTTCTATTTTCTCAATATTTTAATTGTTGACTTTATTATTTTATATTATATTTTATGTGTTCTGTGGCAGAGTGGATTTTTATTTTTATTTATTATATTATTATTAGTTTTATATTTTGTTTTATGGTTATTGTTTATATTTTTATTGATTATTATTATAATTTTGCTCTTGTTTTTATAGTGGTTATTATGTATGGGTGTTTACATTTGAAATGTTGTAATCTGTCCTGAGAGCTGATAGGCTAAGGGAACAGTATAAGAGTTTTAAAAAAATTAAGACTCCAGGCAATGGGAAGGTCTTGAGGATAAGCAGGAAGGAAAGGGTAACAGTGGGGCACTAAGTGTGGAAACAATAACAGAGGCTTCAGCTTAGGAGTAATGAACATTTGTCATAGTGAAACCTAGTTTGCTCTGAAAATGATAACTTATTTCTTCATCCCTAAACTTTTACCTTAAAGGACCTGCTCTGAGATTATAAGATGTCCACACTCAGCAACACTAGTGGCACTTGGCAAGGTGCTTATTATACTGCTGTCATCTAGTGTTCGCACACACACAGAGACACACACATACATATCTGGCTTACTCCTGCTCATCCCTAGACTTCATAGGTAGCCTTGAGCTACTCAGCAACTTTAAGCCAGAGTTATCCATCTGTAAAATGAGAACAATAGCTTATGTCCCTGGGTTGTTGCAAGAAAGCATTAATCATCTTTGTGACAACTATGAGAAGGAAGGATTTTAACATTCTTCTTGGATTACTCTCATGGAATTCTAGTCATGGACATACACCTCTGTAGCCTCACTTGCTGGTAAGGACTATTTTGGTGACTTCCATGTGTAGCTGCAGACATATGTAGATTTGATTGTAGAATATTGGACATTATTTTTATATTTGGAGGGAAAACTGAAATAGTTTCTTTAAAAAAGCAAGTGTGTGGAGTTATCTGAGTGTGAAATATCCCTCTCCCACCCTTCCCCCTCCAGAAAAAGATTTAGAGTTAATGGTATAACCATTTGTCATATTGCAATACCAAGATTCTGCATCGGTTTTAGTTGTGCAGATAATAAGAACAATTTTTATGTTAACTAATGCACACTACAGTACTTGTAATGACACAAATAGCACACCCACATCCAAATGTGTAACATATGTAATGACCTATAGATGAGCATGTTTTATTAGCTAGCTAGCTTGTATTTTAAGGTGGTTAATTATCTGGAAACTGCCTTATTAAATTGAATGGTGAGATACACCTTTAAAACTAGCTTAAGGAAATAAACAGAGAAATTTGTTTCAGGCCAGAATCAAGAGTAGACACTGCAGAACACCTGCTGAAGGCCCACATCATAGCAGGTCTGTGCTTTTTTTGTAAGAAAAATGGTGCTGGAACTCATGAAATTATTTACGTTTCGCATGTAGTTAATCACTGTACACACACACACACACACACACACCAGTTGTGTAATGAAACATAATGGTTGCCACCCGCAGTAAGCACTCAGAGCGCGACCACGTGACCAATCACAAGCCAAGCAGCACCACAAGCTGAGCAGCACCATCACAACCAGCATGGACGAAGTACGCATGCATCGGATTCAACACACAAGCAGCCCGCATGCACCATTTTAATGATTTTGCTGCCGACCTGCTACGCTCGACAGGGTGATTCAAATTCACATGAACCGAACATCACATTTTTAAAGTTACTTTTAAAACTTGGAAAATCTGTCGAAAAAAGGTGCCAGAACTCCATTCCAGTGCGTTCTATGACAAAAAAACAACAACACTGCAGCAGGTGCTCATGAACAAGATCCTCCTGGGGTTGTTCCTCTGCTTCACCGTTCCAAGCTGCTTCCTTGGTGTAGTGAAGAGGAACAGCAGTAGATGTCATTGGATACTTGACTGTCTCCCTGCTAGGCAATGGAAGAATCAGTGGATTGCCACTGAGGATGCCTTGTCCAGACCTGGAGCCTGCACTGATGTGTTTGGAAATCTTTACAGTGTCCTCTGGGGTACCCTCTTAGACTGCTGAGTCTCCTCAGCCTTGCATGGCAGTGGCAGAATCACTCCGAAAGTGGCTGGGAGCTGCCATTTGAATTTCCCACAGTATTGGAGAGCTCCATATGTAGTATCACTCTGACACACTGGAAGGTAAAAGGGAGGTCTGCAGAAACAGCTGCTCAATGTATAGAGCTGGGTTCTGTGCCACCTGTGGGCCTGGCTGGGGTATTATAGGCCAGAAGAAGCCTTAGCCTGGCATGGGCCAATACCACATTTAAAACTGATTGTTAAATACAGCCAATTCAGACTCTGCTCATAAAGGGCAGACACTTTAATTGATTTGTACATCTTTTTTACAGATTGCCCCTGCTTTGAAATAATTATGCATGAAAGATTACCTCAATTTTTCCCTTTAGGAGATGCTGATATTCTATATCATAATCCATCATATGATTGTTTTTATAACCCCTATTTTGCCATAGCACAGTAAAAATATTTTAACCTGTACTGTTGCTCCTCTCATGCAAACTCTTGATTTTGACACTGAAACAAGTTTCTTTATTTTTAACCATTTCTTTATTTCCTTAAGTACCTTCACACAAATATTTTAGAACTGTATTTTAGAAGGTATTCAATATCCACTACTGTGCTGTCAAATAATAAGAAACACAAGGGAAGAAATCAAAATTGTATCAAAGCAACATCTGGGGTAATATACATGGTGTTAACTCACTTGAAGGATACCTCTGTGAAACTTGGATGAATGGACAAGTTCCCAAAAGGGATAGATTGAATGAATGTTCCAGCTAATCACAAATGGATCCACTATGGTAAAATAGTTCTCCTTATAGAATTGCTTGCCTTGACATGGATGGCATCATTATTCCCAGGTTTTTGTCATCAAGTTGCAAACATTTTTCCAAAAGCTCAATACAGAAAAGACTTGTTCTGTCTGACTTACAAAATATGAAGTAAATCCATCTGGATCTGATTTATTTTTAAAGCTCTTTCTGTCCAAAGAGCAAATGCATTCTCAGTTTCCTAGCCAACAGTGGTTACAGTGCTACTCAAAACATATTCATTCTGTGTGGGAACTAATATACAACCCACATGAGACCATCACATGTGACAGTTTTATAAGCATTACATTTTCATGCATTCCATGCAGAAACACATTTTGTAACATACAAACTGGTCCTGGGCTTTCACATCCAAGACTGCAAATTCTTATATGTACTGCATCTTATGTTAGATTTCCCTTGCTTCCAAACCCCACCTGAGATAGATATTTTTAAAATTCGCTTCTTGTCATGTTTTGATCCATCAACTCATTAAAAAAATCTATTTTGACTATGAATACTAGTTACTATTAGTAGCTGTTACAACTAGATATTTTTGAGATGACTAGTTAAGTATCTCTACACGCTCTCATAATCTGAAGAAAATATGTTCAGTTTTTTATCTAGATGAATTTCTAAGTCACTCTATTAGCCAAAATATTGCATTCACATTTAAGAAAAGAATATATAGACATTTGGGGCAACCAGTTGCAAATCATGGGAAATAAAAATGTGAAACTTCATCTATGAAATGTGATCACCATGCTTATAGAATGAAATAAGAATAAGTTCACTTAGTTTTTTTGCCATTTCTAAAGCTACAAAGTTATAAAAATGAAAACAGAGAAAGAAAGAAAGAAAGAAAGAGAGAGAGAGAGAGAGAGAGAGAGAGAGAGAGAGAGAGAGAGAGAGAAGGCACTTAGAAAAACAATGTTAATTAGACTTCTGCATACAGGGTGAAGCTGAACAATTTTCTTTAAATCTGTATCCACCTTTAGAACCATTAAGTTCTTTCTTTCTTTTTTCCAAGCCATCCTCATTAAATTTGTCTATCCTCTTCTAAATCTATCTCAATCAGAGCTGGCAATTTCCTCTAAATTAATACATCAAACTGTCCTCCCCTGCTGAGGAAAACAGTTTTGCTTTGTAGAGAGACTTCACTGCAGAATGCATAAAGACAGCAGTAAGCTCAATCCAGCTTTTGCTCTAGGTCTTTAGCTTGAACAAAAATATGGCAAGGTATCTCAGAAGTACTAAAAAGCTCCAAAAAACCAACACTAACTACCCCATTCAGTTGTTGGTTAATTCAAAAATCAACTCTGTCTAACCACTTTTCTTTTCTGAAATGTAAGATGGACCACTTGGGGGTGCTCAGCATTTATCTATTTGTCATGGGCAACAGATGACAAAGCTGCCAGCACTGGGTGTTGTGAAATATGCAGCATGAATAGCTAAAGGGATTTCACTACCAGGTCAAAGGCTGGAACTGACCAGTGAGTCTGAAAAAACAACAAAGAATTGTTGGCTAGATTGCTTGACCTGCAGTTGTAGAAGTGTGTGGTTGGCCACCCCAGGGAGGTACAAGCAATTGCTGTGGTATGCCTAAACTCTGCTTTGATCATACACAGCCCAGAGAGAGAGAGAGAGAGAGAGAGAGAGAGAGAGAGAGAGAGAGATCCCAAAAAGAGAAGACACCAGTTTACAGAATATTTGCATATGCAAATGTTTATATATAGATACAAATTTAGGAATAAATGTTGTTAAATAGAAATACAATATATCTTGCCATGCTTGAGAAGTCTGAGTAGAATGACCTGTGTGCTTACTCAGGAGCTGTTGATGGGTGACTTCAAGGTGACTGCTTTCACCTTCTTTGACTTTAAACCAGTTTTGTTTGCCCATAAAACAGAAGACACCTTCAAATAGATAACTGTGTTCTAACTGAAAAATGGGACATCTGACTACCCTACCTAGAGTTCTTCCTTCTCACAATTTGCAATTGATACTTTCTCCACCTACAACAAAGTCTTTGAGCTCTTCCTCTTTATGCTCTTCATGTCTGCTTTCTTATTTTCCAAGTCAATGGTGTTTAAAAATGGGGCAGCATCAAAAGGCAAAGACAGAACTTCTGGAGATGCTTGGAAACAGTTTGTAATGATAAAATGGTGTAGTGTTCACCCAAAGAAAGCCTCTTTTCAGCGGTACTCAGTTGCCCTATTTGTTTCACAAGATAACCCCATTTATGTTTCTTGTTAGCATAAGTAAATAAAGCACATTGGGTGACAGTATTTCATCATAATAAACTTTCCTGGAAGTTCTGTCTCCCTCTTAATGCTACTGGTTCTTGTCATAGATATTAATCAATACGGAGAGATGGCACAAGATGGGTGGCTGGAATTCTAGCTTGTGCCATCCCTCCTTTTATGTATTGATCCAATTTTTTTGCACAAGGCCTATACATTCACTTCTTCATGCAGGTCTTATACCTGGTATGATGAAGCAAGGCAACATATGTTGAAAACACACATTTTATTGCAACATTATTCCATCTTAGTTATGCTGTTAGCTTTTCCACCCACTACTTCTCTGCTTTCTGGATACCTCTTTTCACTTCAGATGTAGTCTGATTTGTTCCTTCCAGCCCATCTTTTAAGAAGTTTGACACACAGTGTTTTATTGCTGCAAAGATAAAGCTATGCACACATGACTTGCATGCACACAGCTGCTGTTCAGAACAGCTGGGGCAACATGTGGAAGGGAAGAATATGTGGTCCCAACCCCACTGTGGGTCATCTAAAACTTATAACATTTATGAACAAGCTTCTTTCTGACTTCTTTCATCTCATTCTTTATCAAATAGACAACACAACTGTGGCAAATCCTTGACCTTGAATGAATCTGAAATTAATTTTTATTCCTAACTGCTGACTGAAGTATTGGTTTTCCAAACACCAAGTTTATCCTAGCTAAACAAGTGCACCTCGAATATAGAAGAGGAAGAAGACTAAAGGGAGCAACTCTCCTTGAATACAGATCACTAAGTTCACAAGAAATGAATGCCTTGTTTTCTAGTAATTTTTTTTATTTTCCATTTTACTCTGTGAGTGTCAGTGCGGTATAGTGGTTAAGACTGTGAGACTGGGACTCAGGCAACTTGGGTTCTGATTCCTGCTTGGCCATTTATTTATTATTATTTATTTAGGAAGCTTCTATGCTGCCCCATTCGCTGAAGCCTTGGGGCAGCTCACAACAATAAAATGGCCATGGACCCAACTGGGTAACTTTTGGCCAGTCCCAGACTCTCAGACCAAGCTACCTCACAGAGTTGTTGTGGAGATAAAATTGAGAACAGGAAGAGGAGATTTATGTATTTATTTATTTATAAAACTGAAAGTGCAGAATCCTGAAAGCTGCTTTGTATCCATAAGAAAAACGCTGGATATAAATGCAGTAAATGAATAAATAACCCCTGAATGTAGCAGAAAGCAGATATGCAAAGCTATTAGGAGCTTGGTTTGTCTCACAGTGTCGAGGCATGACCATGTCAGAATCAAGTGTCAGCACTGTCAGGACAGAGTCATAAGCGGTTCACAAGTCAAAGTTCACTTGAACTTCTCTCTTGCTCCTATTCCATTAAAACTGATCTCTCCAAACCATTATTCATCTGTGAGTTTCATGGTCAATCTGCACGTCAGTTCAGGATGGGTAAGATCTCCATTTTTATCAGAATTAACCAATTCTTTGATAAGAATTTTGAAAAGTTTTGATTATAGTTTATGAAAAAAAGTGACATTTTCCATATTTAAAAAAAAAAAAAACCTAGCAGGATACTACAGGAGAATTTGAAAGTGACAGATTTGGTCATCCAGGCCCAGGGCTTGGAATGCTTTGCCCTTAAATGTCAGGATATGAATCTCTGTGTATTCAACCATGTTAAAGGTTGAATTAGGGTTTTTACCTCTTTTATCCTGACAGGTTTTTCAGCATTAACAGCTGTATGACAGGCAGGTACAACATGGTTCTCTCTGTGCTGAGAATAGCTGTAACTATTATATTTGACTGGTAAAGAGGGACAGAAATTTTCTTTCAGTTCATCTTTAATAAATATTTATTGAAATGTATAATGTTCTTCATATTCAGGAGAGAAAGAATTTGGGATTTAAACACTCTGAACATGGAATAAAATGAAAATGACAGATTTGCCAATCCCTAATCTCAGTGAAGGATGTGCAGATCTCTGAAGCTTGTTCCAACTCATTTATGTAACAGGGTCAGGTAAGCATTTGGAAATGCAGAATAGAGCTATGCATATTAGGTTTTCCTACTCTCCTGTAAGTGCACATATCCCCAGTTCAGCTCAGAATCAAGGTGCTTTGAGGTGGGAGCTGATAATCCTTTCCCTCTCTCTTTCGGCAACAGTTCTTTTTATAAAATTCTACTGCACAGAGGGATAGAAGTTGTTGTTGTTTAACTTCCTCTCCTGCATCAGGGTGAAATTGGGTAGACTCCATTTGGTGGCAAGCTCAGTTCTAGAGCTATGTAATCAGCAGGAAGTTTATTTGTACATGGATTGCTGGAGCCACCAGCTCGTAACAGCACGAGGACTAATATACTTGGAGTAGCATGAAAATTACAGGCTCTTTGCAGTGAATAGCTCATGTCTGCATGCTGACATATTCCCACAGGGAGGTATATTAGCACATTGAGTATCATCTGGGGATCATGGAATATATCCCAGGCTTTTATGCGTAAATGGGCTACATAGCAATGGCCAGGTCTGAATCCAACTTTCTCACAATGAGCTTACATACTGCCTTAGTTCCTACACCATTTAAAAGAGTATAACGTTAATATATTTTTATTTATTTATTTATTTATTAAAACATTTTTATGCCGCCCCATTCGCCGAAGCCTCGGGGCGGCTTACAACAAAAAGATTAAAATAACATTTTAAAATATATACAATAAAATACAAATATATAATATAAAACATACACTATAAAACAAGCCGCCCTGGC
>NW_025335941.1:39235351-39276758 GCF_004798865.1 Varanus komodoensis
CGAATGGGGCGGCATAAAAATGTTTTAATAAATAAATAAATAAATAATATGCTATGCATTATTGGCAAAACAGACAACAAGCCCAACAATTTTGTTTTAAACTTCAAAGAAAATTGAAGAAATCCCCAGACAGAAAATAGGTGCACATATGTGAAATGTACTGGAAAAAAGTATTTTGATGATCTTTAGAACCTAAGGCAGTGGCTGTGCTGAACCGGTGCTTGGCCGAGGTAAGGGAATGGATAAGGGCAAATAAACTGAAACTCAACCCAGACAAGACGGAGGTCCTGTTGGTTGGCGGATCGGGTTTCGGAGAGGGTGGATTTGACCTGGTCCTGAATGGGGCAACACTCCCCCTTAGGGATAAGGTCCGCAGCTTAGGAGTACTACTCGACCCGGAGCTTTCTTTGGAAGCTCAGGTGACAGCGGTAGCGAGGAACGCCTTCCTTCAGCTTCGGCTGATTAATCAGCTGCGCCCCTACCTGGAGTACGACTGCCTGGCGACGGTGACACACACGCTGGTGACTTCCCGCCTAGACTTCTGTAACGCGCTTTACGTGGGGCTTCCCCTGAAGACGGTCCGAACACTTCAATTGGTGCAAAATAGAGTTGCCAGGTTGCTGACGGGGACGGGGCGTTATGCTCACATGACTCCAGTCCTCCGTCAGCTTCACTGGCTTCCCATTCAAGCCCGGGCCCAATTCAAGGTGTTGATTATGACCTATAAAGCCCTAAACGGCTTGGGTCCTGGCTACCTGAACGAGCGCTTATGTCCGTATATGCCCGACCGCCCTTTGAGATCTACGGGAGAGTCCCTTCTCCGGGAACCCTCCATGAAAGAAATTAGGAGAGTAAGTACTCGGAGGAGGGCTTTCTCTGCGGTGGCACCCAACCTATGGAATTCACTCCCCAAAGAGGTCCGCCTGGCACCGTCGTTACTGGTTTTTCGGTGCCAGGTAAAGACTTTTTTATTTAAACATCATTTTAATTGTTAAAACATATGATCTGGCCAGGGCAACTTCTTCTTCCTTCTCTTTCGCCTCCTATATTTTTATTTACTTAATTTATACTGATAATTTAATCTTATATTTGTAAATCAATGTATTTTTTGTATTTAATGGTAATTTATTATGTGCTATTGTATTTCAATGTATTTTATCATGTTGTAAGCCGCCCCGAGGTTTCAGCAAGGGGCGGCATAGAAATGTAATAATAATAATAATAATAATAATAATAATAATAATAATAATAATAAAAACATATGATCATTACTTCAGGAATGTTTTAATCTATCTTTCAAAGTTCAGTAATTTCTGTAGAGATTTAAAACTGTGTATCCTGCCCCGTTCCTTCTTCATAGCCATTGAAGAATGTGCATGCTGGATATGAATACCAGAAAAAGTAGAACTGTTCTGGCATTAGATGCTCAGAGAAGGAAGAATAACTGTTCCAAGAAATACTTGCATTGTATGGGCAGTGCAACTGCATTTCAAGGGATATAGACAGCAGGAATACTCCAATGTTTGAATCAAAGTCCCTTCTGTTGTTATAATTCTGCACATTAATGTTGTACCTCCTATTTCAGTTTTAATATACATTATTTAATCCAGGTTTACATACACCAATACATTTGAAAACTTTTCAGTAATATTTCCTAATTTAGAGATGGGAATACCTAGTATTGGAAGGGCTAAACCACCAGGCCAAACCAAAAGATTAAAAGAAAATGCAGGCAAATATTAAATGGTGAGCATATATCTCAGCCCATACATAAGATGTCTCAATATTTATGGGTTAACAAACAAGAGATCCAAACAGGAGTAAAATCTCCCATCAAGTATATAGAATTCTGTTGTTGAGTCCTCTGGTTGTTAAAAGAAGAATGTACAGAGATGCAAATTAACAACAGACTTTTCAGACTAGGGAGATGAAATAAATAACATAGGAAGCAGTGTTATACAAATCATGCTATTGATCTACCTAGTCTAATGTCTATTCTGACAGATGCTCTCCAGAGTTTCAGGCAGAGATTGTTGCCATCACCTGCTGCTTCTTACCAGAGAAATCAAGAACTCTGGAATCTTCTGCATGCAAAGCATGTGATATACCATTCTGTACATAAATACTGTACATCTATTTCTTTTTGATATTCATTCCTTCAGTGGTTCTGTTCAAAGGTGTGAGATCCAGTTCATTAATTGCCATTGCTCAACTGTTTTCTATTTTCATTGCATTACCAATTGTAGGGATAAATGTAACAACTTTCACTTCCTCTCCTTCCCCTCCCTTTGAAAAGGGTAAAAATACAAAGCAGGAAAATCCAGATGATCTTATAATTGGTTATTGATGAGTGCCCAGGGCTGCCATGACTGTTTGTGCAGATAGAAGACTTTCTTACAGCACATGATGTAATCATTGATCTGCTTTACTGATGCAGGGAAACAGGGTTCCAACTCAGGAAAACATAGGCTATTGCATTGAGCCAGATAGCTGATGAACTATCTGGGTGAAGCAAGAATGCAAAACCAGATCACTTCTGCTGCACATTAAGATGAACTGAAATTGTATTGTTTCTTGTTAGTCATTATTGTTCTTTGGACCACATGTCAGAAGCATAGAATAGTAAGGTTTCACCTCAGGTTAAGCATTTCATTTATAAGAAGAAAATCAAAGTGGCAAAAAGAGCATGTTATTGTCAACAATGGCAGGGGTGGGGGACTTGTGAAGTGGAGGAGAACCAGGAGCTATCAGGAGCTCAATGTCGCAAAGCCTCTCTCTTCGTGCTCCTAGGAAGAAATTAATGGAACCTGGTGACCTCTTTTGGCTTTCTTCCTCACTACATTTCACCTTGAATCTCAGTTTATTTTTCACGTTGAAAGTCTGTTTCTTCTTGACATGGTGCATTTACTTCTCAAACTCTGGTGGCTGCTTCATACATCCATTTTAATACAGTTACAATGCAAAACTTCATCATTATGTGGGTCTAAATGGCAGATATCAGTGCTTTCAGCCCATGTGTCATATGAGTGCCCATGTTAAAAATTCAAGGACTGCCCTATGTATATGTTGGCAAACCTGTGGGTCCCACTGTGCAGCATGTGATGCAAGTCTGGGAAGCAGTTCCAGGATTTCTGTTCACTGGGACTTTGATGACTAATTTATTTATTATTTATCTAACCTATTATATGTACATCCCATATTTTTTCTTTCCAAGAAATTCAGTCTCCTTTTCCTCTCAGTCTATCCCAGCCTTGGACTGAGAGTCTGTGACTGGCCCAAGGTCACCCAGCTGACTCCATGGCTGACTGGGAAGTAGAACTCAGGTCACCTAAGTCCCAGTTTTACAATCTTAATCACTATACCACACTGACTCTCTTCTGTAAGAAAAGACAGAATTTGCCTGTCTGTGGCATCTGACTACATATTTGTAGATCCAAATTCCTGTGAGCAGCCACTGTGGCTGATATTCTGGCACAGCAAGAAGCTGGTATTGAGAGACCTACATCACTTCTATCTCTGCACAAACCCCAGGAGCATGGCTCACTCAGCAATATTAGAGGTCTGAGTTGTGACTCCTCAGCATGGTTAAATGGCCATGTGTGGACATCACAACACCAGTTGCCTTTAACAGATATACAGATTAGTATCAGTGCAGGCCATAACCTTAAAAAAAGAGATAAAAATGGTTCCTCTCTGTCACTGGCTTCTTTCTCATCTTTGAGCCACCTCTGATTCTTCCTTGGTGAATGCTACCACTCTCATTATCCCATTTTCCCTTTCCCTTCTCTTTCTCTTTATTTTACTATGTGTATTATGCTCCCTATTTACATTATAGTGCTTTACTGGCTGAATCTATGTTACTTTTTCTCTTTTCCCATACTTCTCTCTTTCTCTTCTGTCTCCCTCTTCTACTTTGATATGACTCAGCTTTGTAGTTCCCTGTCTATTTCACTGATGTTGCTTTTTCTTTTCTTTCTTTTTTTTAAATGGAGATTCACCCTCCCTCTTTGTACTTGTATTCAGTTTTCCTGCCTTTGCCTCATATGGCCAGTTCCTCATTATCTCCTTTCACTGTCTCAGCCCATCATTTGCAGGTGAGGTTATTGTTATTATCCACTCCAGAAAAGAAGAAGAAGGAAGAAAAGAAAAGAAAAGAAAAGAAAAGAAAAGAAAAGGGGGAAAAACAATGGCTTCAAGATGATGGGACTAGCACAGCAGGCAGGGGGCAAATGGTGCAGGGCCAGGCATTTCACTTCATCCTAGACTAGAGTAAGGAAATTGAGAGCTGTGCTTTAAAGGGGATCTAAATTGATGGCACCCTCCTTAAATTCCTCACAGGCACAGTGTGAAACATTCTCTGTGCCCCAGATGCTGAAGATCAAGCCTAACGTTAAAGGAGCACATCTCCCTCAGTTTCCTGACACCTTTTGGTCTGGCAGAAATTCCTTTCAATTAATGCACTCACAGAAGATTTCCATTACAATGAGAAGAAGCTGCTTGCAGGAGGTGCTGGAATGGCAGCTCCCTGCATGGATACAGAGACAACAATGAGAGATACAAGTGGAAATGGGACACACTCTAAAACTGTAAGAGGCAATGATGTCACACATTCTAAATCAGCATACAGGAGACATCCCTGGGTTTCTTTACTAGTCTCCACCACTGCTTTCCAGACACATCTCTTTGAACTTAGAAGAGAAGCAATTGCTTCTAGGGGAAGAAAAAAAAAAGCTGGGAGGGGGGATCAATGCGTAATTCCAGTAGAGTATGGGAAGGGATAAGTGTTGCCATTTAAAAGAGATGCATGTTCTGATTCTGCTAGTAAGCTCCAATTAATCTTTGGAACAATGTCCTCTTTAACGATCTGAATCTTGAAGCAGCTCTAGGCTATTGAGACTTCGTTGCACTGTGTGTGGGGACTAAAAGGTGTGGAAAATTTATCCCACTGAATTTAAAGAATTTAAACAAATAGAACATTCTTTATGCTCGGAAGCTAATATGTCAGTTAAAAATGCTATTCCATGCTTGCAAAAACCAGTTGCTTAGTGCTATAATGTTAAGGAAATGGCTTGGAAGAGAAATGTAGTTGCACTTTTCACCCTGCTTGATTCCAAGTATTGAATGACCCACCCCCGCAATTTCACCAGTTTCCAGAAAAACTGCAGGATGTGCAAAATTTGAGCACATGTAATTCAGCATTATTTGATGAAACCAGGCTGTGTCTGCACACAAATGAAAAGCTTTCTAGTAGGAAACCAACTTTTCTCTTTCTTTAGGAAACGAAAAGAATGGTGCTGTATGAATCTTGATGAATATAATAGACAGATATGTAAGCTGCATTTAGCAGGAAGCATGTACAAATGGATATATACATGAATGACAGAAAAGAGGAAAAAACTCATAGAAATAAGAAAAGTGGACATGCACTTTGGGATGCAAAGCCAGGTACAGTTGGTGGAAAGAGCAAGTGGAAGGTGCTACTTTAGGGAGCAGGAGACCTTTGAATGACTCAGGGTGCTGGAGCTAGATAAGTGAAGTTTACAATAAAGGATGTGCTGGGATATAGCCAGAGAGACAAACTGGGGCAAATCCATAGAGGCCTTTCAAAGTAAAGATTAGAAGCTTATGGAATATCCAGATTTAGTCAAGAACCCAGTGACAAGACATAAATAATATTGGCAACAGAGTACTGGATAAATATAAGTAGATTAAGGTGAGACAACAGAAGACAAGGAAAGATTTCAGTAGTCGAGGTGAGAGATGATCAAGGCATTGACAAACATTTTCACTGAAGGGGAAGAAGGAAAGGGAAACATTAGAAGGTAATATCTATAATTCTGTAAAAGGAGAAGCATCATGATTTGACAATGGACTGAAAGGGGGAGGGGTAAATGAGAAAAATCAAAGGAAAAACAAGGTTTTGTGGCTGATCAACAAGATGGGTGGTGATGTTCATGATGGATAAGGAGAGTGAATTAGGAGAGGAGGATTTGGGAGGAAATGAGATATTCCATCCTAGATATATTGCACTTCAGTTGATGATGGAACATGCAAGGAGAAATTTCAAGCAAGTAAGTTGGAGATGAGAATTTGAAGAAGGTCAAAAGATCTAGAATGGTGAGACACTGCTGTATGTCATCCATGTATAGGCTGATTCACACGTGATTTGGTAGTTACAAATGGCAGTACTGAAGAGTACTGCCACCTTCTGTCATATCCATGAACTGATATGAATTTCTAATGTACAAGTATGACCTAAATCAGTGATACCAGTCATGATGGGCAAACTCACCTCACTTTGATTCAGAACTGGGAGGAAAAATGAACTGTGCAAGCTCTGAACTTTAGGAATCTTCCCAACCCAACCCAACCCACCACCACATATACACAGTCGTTTATTTTTATGGCCTCTGTTACCTCGCCTTGTAGTTTGCAATGAAGTTGATCTCCCAGAAACCTCAGTATTTTACTTTTGAATAGCAGAGGAACTTTTCATGAGAACATAAGAAATGCCCTTCTAGACCAGATCAATGATCCATTCAGTCCACCATCCTGTTCCCCAGAGTAGCCAAACCAGATGCTTCCAGGACATTAGCCATCTGTCACAGCAATGGTTATTCACTGGCATACTGCTTTGACTCTAAACATCAGTCCATCTAACCATCACGATGAATAGCCACTGATGGTCCTATCCACAATGAATGTGTCTAATCTACTTTTGAAGCTGTCTAAGGTAGTGACTCTTCACATCTTGTAGCATGAAACTCCATAGTCTAGTATGCATTATGTGAAGTATTTTCTTTTGTCTGTTCAGAATGTATGCCAATTAATTCAAGTGTAAGTGTACAGTTTAGTCAATACAGAGAATGTGCAGAGTTTGAAAAATTTCCTGTTCAAAATGTGAGCTTTTTCTGTTCCAAAGAACTGAAAAACAGGTTACATATGAGAGTGGCTGCAAACCAAGCTGAGCTTTGGCTTGAAGTTTGAAGAATTTCAGCTAGCTCAAGCATTCCTTCTATATGAAAAGCATTTGCCCTGTCATTAAGCTATAGCCTTTTCCTTACTGATGGGGTAATTTAGGGTGTACATGCTGAATGAGGACTTAGCTTCAATATGTAGCTTGAATGTAGTGGGACTTATGCATACTGTTGAGCTATTAGCCATTATTTCAGAGATGGATGTCAGTGCCTCCTCCTCCTGATCCAGAAGCTGCTCCCTGCCCTCAGTTCCGCTATGCTTTTAGCCTCAAGGACAAATCATGGTTTTGCAATATACAAATTCCCCTAATGTGGCATTGAGAGGGCTTGAATACAACTTAATTCAAAGGCACAAGCCACAAGGAAAGAAGTCAGAAATTGCAGAGTAGAGAGGAATGAAAATAGAGAAAAAAGGATAAAAATAATCAGGAGACTATACAATAGTATTTTGCATTCCATACATTCAAGGATTAATGTAACCTTTCTTGCATCTTCAGCAATCTTTCACTTCAAATAAAATCAGAATTCCTGCCCAAACTTTTCCAGCATAAACTTCTGTATGGATGGATGTGTCTGTGTATTAAGAAACGTAAAGAGTTGACAAATAGACAAATTTTTCCTCCTCCTAAGCATGTTATAAAACTCACTCCTGATGGTAGACATGGCAGTCCAGATGGAAGAAGATGAAAAGATATTGGGAAAAGCCCTATCCTCACCAAACACAAAAGGCACTGTTGTCTGCCTTTGGATTTACCCCTGCGTAACTGTTTTTTTTTTTTTAATCTGAAATTTGACCCTATTCTCTACCTGCACAATGCTGCATAGTTTTGGCTGGAGATATCCACAGCCTAAACTGGCACAACAGTGAGACAGATTTTTGCAAAAGAAGTGCAGACAGCTTCTAGTTCTGGTGTAAAATGAGTATACAATTACATGAGCTTTTGTGTCAGAGTCAGATTAATGAATGAATGGATACTAAATTAATGAAAAAGCATTCTGACTGTTGCATCAATAATAGGTCAAGAGGTCTGCAAAGACTTACAAGGTTTTATGGAAGGTTAAGAACTTAGTCAAGCAAGAAAGCCAATTTTTTGCATGCAAAAGGTTCTATGAATAACCAGTCAATGTCAGGATCACAGAGTTTAATGGAGTATTCTGGGCTACCTAGTCAATTCTGCTCAATTCAGTGGTAAACCATTCTCAACAGATAGCAATTTCTAGTCAAAGACCTTAATAAGGGCAAAACATATCACTCCTCTAGGCAATTGGTTCTTTTACTTGGTGCCCACAGATATTTTTGACTATAGTACCCATCATCCCCAGCCAGCATAGCCAATAGCAATGAATTATGGGAACTGTAGTCCAAAATATTGAGGGAACATCATGCCAGGGAAAGCTGGGAAATTTAATTATTTATTGTAAACATTTTCTGTATTCTCAGCCACCATCAAAGCTATCAAGTAGGCTAAATGGACTGCTGATCTGAAACAGCATGAGTTATTATATCTATCCAGTTCTGGAAATTATACCTGCAGTTTACATCTATTTCTGGAAATTACACCCGACATTTTCAGGGAGGCTAGAGTTGTTCATATGGGAAGAGAGCAATCCTGTGATGACATCATTATTAAAAACATGATGCAGTAAGCATCATAAAATTGCAGGACTGGAATTGAACTTTGAGTGTGTTGTCTTGAGTTCCTCACAGGAAAGGGGAGCACATACTCTTGCTTGGACAGGACCTGCACTGAATCGTGAGTAAAGTGATATACTCCTGAGTAGCCATGATGCTGAAGGAATAATAGGAATAACTGAATAGCTATCTATAAGATTACCTGTCTTCGTGCATGGACCCTCCAAAGATCTTCCTCTTAGCAAAACTGCTTAGAACATGGGAATAGTCTGATTTCTGCACATCTGAATAATACAGCTTTTGAAACATCATGGCATCTTTTCCTTTTTGAGATAGAAAGCAGCCCAGAGATGAAAATATGCTCACACTCAACTTGTATTTTTCATAATTATGCATCTTCAGGGTTTCATAACGACCAATTTAATCACTTTTGCTGTTTAGAGGGCCATAACAGCCAATCATGGTAATGGCTTTGGTATTTGGTAGGAACCATTTAATGCCCAAGAGCTCTTGTTCTGAGCCACTTGATGCCACTTAAGTTTGATAGGCAGCCTTTCATTAGAACAAGTTGCAAAACCTCCTGCACAAAACTCATTCCTTTAAAGCAAACTCTATTCATTGATCCCTGAATTCTCTAAGGAAATCATTAACCTGGCCTTGTGTGCATGTCATCAGCAGGTTTGATTCTTATTGACATCCATGGATTTCTTTACTATTTGTCACATCACGGTTACCTTCTATTAAGGCATTGCCTGGAATTTTGAAGAATTTCTTCTTACTGATATTTCTGACTCCATTCACATTCCTCTTTTTCAAAAAATACTCAACTGAACCTATCAGCTATTCCCTAATCTTTGGCTTCTTTTACCCTCAATGGCTAAACCTCCCTTTTTTAGTGTGTTCATAGTACTTTGTGAACATTCTTTGAATAATTCATGGAGCAGATCAGTAAAGCAGATCAGTGTTACTTGCCCTGTATTGTAGCTGAGATTGTTGAAACTTAACTATAAGTCCTATACATTCATCAAATTCCCCATGCATTCCATGAACGCATTAGGAAAAAATGGGAGCATGCATGTAGAGCCCCTACATACAATAGCCAAATGTGTAGCATGTGGTCACAAGCCATGTTGCATGGCGGGTGGATATGGTCCCTTTTCTCTCTCATGTCTTCATTGAATGCATGGAAGTTAAAGAATGAACAGCACTATAGTAGTTCACTATAGTACTAGTTTGTTGAAAGACAGAGTGACAGTAAGAATATAAGTAGTGGCACCTACTGATCTTCTTACCATCAATATTGGTTAAGACAGAGCAAAGGCAAGTGAAGTAGAAGGTTCCAGTGGTAAAGAACAGGAGTAACTCCAGGGGACTGTTGAAAATCCATCTCTGCTGGGGTGTTGATCTTCACCAAATGCCTAATCTTGGTGTCAACCCTGGCTTTTGGTTGGGGCCAAAAGGTGCTTCCGTTCTGCAATTCCAGGGAAATTAGAGTTGATACTAGGCATGGGTAGAGAGCGTGTGGACTTTCCTTGGGAAATGTGTGCACATTCATGATTACAGTGACAGGTGGGAATGGGGCAAATCCAACTCAGAAATCATGCAAAGCAAATTTCTTGCACATCCCTAGGTGGAACTGAGTATTCTTTCTGACAGGAAATTGAGGGGAGGGGAGTAGAAGCAAGCTACCTGCAGCAGCTCATTTTCTGGATGATGGATAAGGCCAGTCAGGTCTCTACTTTGTCTGGTAAGGTGGAGGTAATAAGCCAATGACAGAGGCCAAGGATGTGCTTTCCTTCAAATCTGTAGGCCCAGGACATGTCTAAACTGTTGCTTTTAATCCTACCTGATTTTATGACAGAGAAGAACGAATCTCTAGAAAACTGTTCTCATTGTTCAGATGTGGAAGTGAGTACAGGTAAAGGAACTGAACACAACAATATCACAATACTTGCTGTTGTCAATCCACAGTGTTGTGCAAATATTTTGAATGCCCTGCTGGATTAGTAATACATTTTGAGTGCTTGAACCAACTGGCCCTTGGTCTCATTAGCAGGTCAGTTCATAGATTCTCATTCTTTGGTATCAAGCAACAGTTAATCAGAAATAACCAAAGCATAAACTCAAGAGTGGCATGTAAACGCTGCAGACATTGGGGATTTTTCCTTAACTTTTAAATGTGCTGGCCCTTGGGAATGTAGCTAAGATAATCTCACAAAAAAAACACACAAAAGAAACATTACTAGCAACAGTGTAAGATTCTCACACCTTAATCTGACATAACATCAGGTTGAATATTTGATACTTCAGACATTTGCTTGGCTCTATTAACATCCAGTTCCCTCATCACATTATAAAATGGAAGAACATTTTTTGCTTCTAGTCTTCATTTCCTCAACAAGTTAGCAAACTGGGAGGTTGAGGGGAGATACCTTTTTCTGACAATCAGAAACTTGATGTTGGCTTCTCACTGATCTTCCTGCCTTCCTCTTAATTACATTTGCCTACTTGAGCAAGTTGTTTTTTATCCAAGTTGTCTGGATATTCCAAATTCATTTCAGATATTTCTTTTCTATGCCAACTATCCTTCTGAACTTCTGTATCCGCTCATACCCAGAGCAGATGGAATACTAGGTGCATGCATAAAGTTAGAACTGAGCTGAAGTATTTTTTTCTCAGAATGTGCCCGAGATTTTTCATTGTTTCTCTCCCCAAACAAACAAACAAACAAACAAACTGCTGTACATTATATTCTAGTGCTGGGCTTAACATTTCTCCAACATTTTAATCGGATTTGCACTGTTGATAGAAAATACATTCCCTTTGAAAAGAAATTTGAAGGAGAAGAACATTTCAGGACTATTCTCATGGACTGGGTTCAGGTTTCATGTGCTTACCTTATGTTGGATACGGCCAAGCAGTATCTATATTTGTCCTACCATTCATTGTACAATCATTGCTCTTGCAGCTAGTAGTATCCTTAGCTTTCCACACTCCATTCAAACACCAGGGAAAGACATCATGGGGTTATTCCACCCATACGAATAACCCTAAAACAATCCATGGACTATTTGAAGTCTTCCTAATCTTCAAGCAATCCTGCCACTTCAAAACATGCAGTGTAACACTTACATAACATGACAAGCCATGAAAGCTGAGCATCCACAGGTGCCATGCAAAAATGATGCCTGTGGGTGCCTGTCATTATGCAAGATCCCCTGTGGGTAAATTCAGCCATGGTAGGCTGTCATGCCATGTGAACTGACAGAATGAAAAATGAAGACATCAATCTCAAAAGACAGATTTGAGACTGAAGCACTTTTTTAATGAATACCTCATTGCTGTGATTATTATTCCACCAAGAGGTGATCATAATTATCACAAATCTTACTCATTTCAGACTATGATGCAATTACCTATATTCATGCTGCATCTTTATTTTATCAGATTCTTGAAAATTCATAACTACCCAAAACTGCTTTCTGAAGCTCAAATCTGTACCTTGAAGAAATAGAGAACCATGGAAATTTATCAATTCATTTGTACATTGTACAGAGTGTAGCAATTCAACCTTCCATGGCAATTCAGAGAACAGGAATAGGCAATATTTATCCTTACAACAATCCTGTAAGGGAAATCACAATTTTCCCTAAAACAAAGGACTAAAGCAAGTTGCTTGATAAAGTTGCTGCTGCTGACACATTCTGGCTGCTGGAAGAAGAAAACCCAGAGCCTCATTCTGGCAGACAAGACAGGTGGTAATGGTGGATCTGACAAGGTAATGACCTTCTTCCATAATGGTGAGATTAATGATCAAGCTAGATTTCTTACCACTACCATATATCTAGCACAACTTCATGTAAGCAGCGTGAAGGCCTCCTTACTTGCTGTGCAGGTGAGGACAGATAGGCAGTGTGGAAGAAACAGTTTCTTAGCTATAAGTCAAACAATGTAAGTGGATTTGGCCAGAGAGCTATTTCCCCCATGGATGATAGAAGCTGAGCACTAGGCTTCATTCTCTAGTTGTCTTGGTTATTGAAAAATGGTAACATAGATACTTTTGCCTTTGGTGTGGCCAAAGTAGTGATGAAAGACAAAAATCTTACTTTCTGCTCCCCAATAAAGCAGTAGTTTACTTTTAGTAGAAAAATCCAGTAGAGCCATTGATGCAGGATCCTTCTCATGTAAGATAAGACTAGTGGCTACTAGTCCTGATGACCATGTTTTATTTCTGGTGTCAGAGGCAGAACACTTCTATATACCACTTGCTCAGGATTGGGGGTTTCTCACAGGTAGCTGACTAGGCCACTGTGTGAACAAAATGTGGGACTATATAGACTCTAATCCAACATGGCTTTTCTCAAGTTCTTAGTAAAAATAGAGGTCATCAAGATACCTTTTCTTCTCATGGTTCTATGATAGCATGATCTCCTTTGGTCCTGGACCTTTATTCTTGCCCTTGCTCCTTCACTTGTCCTGTATATTTTCCCCAATGGCACCTGCATTAGTCTGTCATTCTCTCATAGACAGAGTTCCTAGTTTTGAGTATTCTGCTTGTCATCTCTTTGACATCTCATCCATTCCTAGGTTAACATTATTGACTTCTGTTATGACTGTATCTCTTATTAGGACCTCTGATTGGACAGAAGCAACAGAATTGAATTCAGCTTTCCCCAGTCTGATGTTCTCCTTTCGACAGCCCCAGCTAGTAAAGCCAATGGTTAGCTATGATGGAAGTTCTGGTTCAAAAGCACTTGTTTGGAGAGTCCCAGGCTGGAGAAGGAAGATTTTAACCCAGTCATGCTAGAACCCAAGTCAGCCCTCACACTGTCAAAAAAGGGGAAAAAACCACCCAAAATATTGTGTTGGTTCTCAAGTACATTAAGAGATAGCAGCAGGATCAAGAATCATGATAAGGAATCATGACAAGGGTGTACACCAAGATGCACTGTACACATGCATGCACAGGCACCTTGACAAAGCTGTCTTATCAACTAAAGCATCTGTTTGCTTTCCCTTCCTTCTTGTCTAAGCTTCTATCTTACTTGCCTCTCCTTGGCTTGTGTCCCAGGAAGAAAACTCAGGACAAAGAATTGATTTTGTGAAATGCCCAGAAAAACAAGTAGAGAAAAGTGGAAAGTCTTGCCTTCAGGGCTCTTTTGCCTTTCCCAGCCTTTCTCCCATGTATCTGGTCAATAGAAGAATAATTGAAATCACCCATGATCAATAGATTAGCCTCTCCAAGGTCTCTATTACCTGCATTAACAACAGCTCTTGAGCAATCTGCTTCCTAGGAAGATTGCTACTGAACTTTCCTTTTTTTCCTCCTCTGTTGCCTAGTTCTCACTGAGTTAGTGAACCTGTATCCAGAGTTTACCACTTCAAACTAGAGATGGGAAACTCACACGACTCTGGATCCAAAAGGATCTGGACAGACTATGGAAGTGGGCCAGGGACAACAAGATGGAATTCAATGTGAATAAAGGCAAGGTCTTGCCCTTGGGACATAGGAATGGGTATCATAAGTACAGATAAGTGGCTGAAGAGCAGCACTTGTGAAAATGATCTTGGAATGCTGGTTGACCGCAGGCTAAACATCAGTGTGACACAATGGCCAAGAGGGCTGATGCCACCCTTGGTTGCATAGCCAGAATTGTGGTTTCTAGATTGAAAGGGGTATTACTGCCACTTTATACGACTCTGGTGTACTGGAGTATTGTGTTCAATTCTGAGCCCCTCATTACAAGAGGGATATAGCAAGGTTGGAATCAGTGCAGCATAGCACCACAAGGATGGTGGCTGGTTTGCAGGGTAAGTCATATGAGGAGAGACTGAGGGAGCTGGGTCTTTTCAGCCTGGAGAAGAGGATACTCAGAGGAGACCTGTTAGCAACATACAGGTATGTGAGGGGGTATCATGAGGAAGTGGGTCATGACCTTTTCCCCCTTGTGGTGGAGGGTAGGACATGTCCCAGTACAGCAAAGCTCAGGGAACCAAGATTCAAGGTGGATGCCAGGAAATACTTCCCGATGGTTAGGACCTCTAGGGCATGGAATGGGCTTCCATGGGAGGTGGCTGAAGCCCCATCAGTGACAGTATTTGAGGTTAGGTTGGACATGCACATGGTAGGCATGTCATGAGTGGAGCTGACTAGAGCAAAGAGTCAGACTAGTTGGCCAGGAAGGCCCCTTCTGACTCGCTCTGTTTCTATGATGGAAGTTTCAACAACCAACAGATGTTAGGGAGAATGCTATTCTAGATAGAACTCTTCTCTCTGACCTCTAGTTTACCATGATAAAGAGGGGTTCTGTAAAATCTCATCCTGAAATCTGAATTGATTGGGTCTAAATTGCAGTGATAACTAGGCCTTTAACATAAGCTATGTTCACACAGCTTAATGCTGTTCACTGAACACATGGAGAGGGTTTCTAAACTGTAACCTATGCATATTCAATTGAAACTAAACCCTACACATGTCAAACTGCATGGACGTGGGCTCTTCAGCATGACCAGGAACCCAGAAAAGTTTTGCTTTTATTAAAGTTCAGCAACTTATATTTATTGCTAGTTTTAGCCATACTAACAGTAAAGTCTCATTGTGATTGCGCCTTTTTCCTGGGTTGGTATTGGTCAATGGGGTCTCAAGCTGTTAAGAAAAGAAGGTGTTGGAAGCTGAGGGATAAAAGGGTTGGATATTCTTGTATGTTCTAGTTTTATTGCTTTTCTTGGATGATGTGACCTATTATTTAGTAGGAAAACAAACACTTTTTTCTCTATTCAGTGGGACTTTATAGAGGTCAATACCCCTGTGAATTGGAACTGGCAGTTGCCCTGGTATTCTGAACAGTGCAGGCTAATGAGTTAGTGAACCTGTATATGGAGTTACAGGTTAGGACTAAGAACTATAGGTTAAGAACTATATCTCAATGGCAACAGTAGGCTGGTAATATCAGTATTAGACCTCTCACTTCCATATCATGAGCATCAAATCCAGGGACAGTTGTGCAATCCTATTCCCCTCCACATATTAAGCAAATCCAATTCAGTTCTGTGAGATATACTATACTATGCTTTATAAGGCTGAACTGTACTCAGTGTGGCTTGTTAATTAATCTTGGAAGTTTAAAGAAATGATCAAGGTGCCATAAAATGTATGTATAAATCAATATATCAGAGTTTCAGCAGCAACACTGAAAATATCCAGATTAAGAGACAGGACATGATCAGTCCTTCTAGCTCAGGATTATCTTCACTGACTGGCAATGTCACTTCAGGGATTTAGACAAGAAATGACTTTTCCAGACCTACCTGGAGATTCCAGGGATTGAACTGAGACCTTTTGCATGCAAGGCGTGTTTTCTATCACTGAACTGCACGTACCTTTCTGCACGTTTGACCACAGAATGCTGTGTTATAGGCTTTACTATATGTATTATTTACTACACTCCTACTACTGGGGATAGGGAGGGGAGAATAATATTGGAGTATTTTTAGATTATGTATGTACGTTTTGCAGTACAATACTGCTGCTTTCCATTTAGCTTGGTTGCTTGTGCCACATGAAGCTCTCTTGTTTTGCAAGCATCTTTTGCCTGCATTATTTTTGGTTTACTGCATGTACCGCATCATGGCACAGTTGTGATTCTATTATTACTCTATTCCACTACGAGCTGTATCTGATTTATATGCTATATAACTCAGAACAATCACTGTACATGTCATTTGTTTATGTTATATGCTTTGTGAGAATGACCTCTTGAATTGTTTATAGGTATATTTGGGATTCACAGATATTTGTTCCTTCATTCTGTCTTGAGGAGCTATTCAATAATAAACCATAACCATGAAACAGCTGACTGACCCATATGGACTTTGCCCCATGAAAGATAGTTGTGTGCATGAGTTCCAAATCAGACGGGTATGGAAGTATTTTTCTGATCAAGGTCTCAGTAACAGAAATGAAAGTGCAGTTCATCTCTCTGGACTCTTATAAGCTGCCCTATGTGACAAATAAAGTTCTATTTCTCATTAGTTTCATATAACAGACTGTAGCATCCTGAAATGAGGGCATATTTAAGAGCACAGTTTAGAGAGGGATTGGGAAGCCTGTGAGTCATAAATCAGAAGACTGCCTCAGCTCTCCAATAGGATGGGAATTAATCTTTCTGTCTTTGCTTTCTCTCTGCACCTCTGAGACTTCAGAATCCAGCTCAATTATTTCTGAATCCTGCATGTGTTCAACAATAACAAGGAAAAAAAATCTACCAGCACATTTCCTAGCCAACATTGGTCCTAGCAGGCAAATGCCAAGTTGCTTCAGGATGTACTAGCTACCCCATGTGCCAAGTAGATCCACAACCTGGGATGCAGCTTCTTGTGGTAATGGGGAGTTTACATGGGAGACACTCACAGCTGCAGAGCATTCAGGGCCAGATGCAAAATTCTCTGGGCAACTTCAAGGAGGCATTAGCAGTTGCCAGGACAAAACTGTCATCACCTTCCCTGCTGCCTGCCAAGGCAAAAAAGGGATAGAAAGAACCAGCCCCTGCTTTGATACAAGAAGAACTAATCAGAGACGCAGGAGGGGGAAAATGAAATAAAAATGAAATTAAAAAAAAAACTCTTTAAAATGTGCCTGGAGCTGCTATCCTAAACTTTCCTTCTTATTATAACTAAGGCTCATCTTCCTTTTCCTGCTGTGAAAAGAAAGTTCAAGCAAAAGAGGATACATGTTGAGGATACACACACACCCCTACATTTCATTATGGGAAACCATTGAAATATGCTTAAATTGGAATTGTTAAATGCAGAGCATGTGCTTTACTTTCTTAATCTGTTCCCTAGTTCTTTATATAGCAAGATTTTCTAAAAAATATATATTCTGTGTAACAATCCTTGACCATAAGAGAGGATCATGGCACAAGATCCTTCCCCCTATATACAAAACACTGGCAAAGGACTCTTACAGTTATGTCTCCTTACAAGCTTGGCAATAGGAGATTCCACTGCAGCTATAGCCAGTGTGGAGTAAAAGACCCATTCCAGCCCGGTTTCAGGCCAGGACTTTGGACTGAAATAGTTTTGAAGGATGTCCTGTGCTAAGGAAGAAGAAGGGGGAGTTTGACCCTGTTCATCCTCTTTAGACCTCGTTATGGCTTTGGCATATTTTTGGACTGGTTCTGTGAGCTGGGTGTGAACAGGAACAGTATAACAATGATCCTCTCCTACTTAGAAGTTATTTCCCAAGGGTGGCACTGTAGAATTTCTATTTCTTTAGAAGTCAGTGGTGAGATCTGGGAGTCTTCAGTTGGGTCCCATTAATATACTGATGATATCTAGGTCTATTTCTCTTTGTTATCAGCTCTTAATGGGCTTGATGAAGGCCAATAAACTGAAGCTGAATCCCAAGAATACAACATTGGCGGTTCCCAGGTCTGGGAATTGGGTAAGCAATCTGCCTTGGATAGGGCTACAATCTCCCTGAAGAAGTAGGTATGTCATCAGTTAGGAGCAATCCTTCCAATATAAATCCTATCAATCAGTCACTCAATCACAGATGTACCCCTCCATCTAGATCTGAACTGGGGAGCTAGTATGTGATTGGTGGTACAGGGGGATGACTGTTAACACATATCAGGGGTTAACACTCTTCTCAGATTACTTACTGAAACTAAATGTTCTCCTGTGAGCCTCCCAGAGAGCCCCAGGCTATGAGGCAACATAAAATACAAAAATTAAATAAATTGCAATGTAATGATAAAACCCTAAATACCTCAGAAATATTCCTGCATTACTTTAAATCTTTTTCCCATGCTGATGCTGCAAGGTTACTTAAGACTTTGCCACATCCCATTGGTGGGTTCACATGTCACGTCAACCTACCATGGAAAAGTTTCACAGTGGGTTGCCATGAAGTGCTGGCCAATGACCACAATGGATGACTGAGCTCATTACAGTTCTTGTGCTCCCCCTTACCTCCTTTCCTCTCATTTCTCCTTGTTAACATCCCCCTTGGCATCTGCAATCATGAGCCACATTCTTCTCACTGTATCTGTCAACCAGTCTCCACTGTTCAAACAGTGTTTATGGCCTGAAGCGCCAACCCTGAAGGGCTGAAGGAGCCAATTAGGTGCCCTTGCCTTCTGTCCCAGAGACCTCTAAAGCAGGGGGCAGGGTACCTGATCCATTTTCATTGATTCCTCCACAAAAGGTGGCACTGCCCTAGTCATTACAGATCTGCCAAGCCAATCAGATTGGCTCCTGCTCCAAAGAAGATCTCTGGGGCAGGAGAAGACAGGACACCCAACAGCCACTCCAAACTGGGGCAGGTGCCCACTACACTCTTTTTCTGGCCACTTGGCAAGAGCAGCAACCACCTCTATTATTCTAGTGTTTCTAATATGTCAGGTTGTACTGCTGAAGTTTGGAGGACAGAACAAGCATCTGTGCTAGGGAGAAACCCTAGAATATACTGTTGTGTCTTATTGTGAACTATGATAATTCAGAATAGTTGATTATCATGGCCGGGACAATATGAAAAGCAACCTGTGTGTGTGTGTTTTAATTCATTTGCTGCTTGTCAAGTTGTGTGAAACAAGTAATTGCCCTATGCACAACCACAACATTCTGTAAGAAAGGATACTCGCAAAAGTAGATTATGGGTAATGACAAATGTGCCCATGGAACATGTTTAAGGATTTGCAAAATCCTTTTTGGATTTTGGAATTCTCCAAACTCCAGCAAGATCTCATTCCACCCTGATATTAGTTTGTGAGCATTGTTATTTTTCTTTCTCCATGAAAACCTATATGCATTCTCCCAAAGATATGCATCAGTTGGGCTTGTCTTTGAAATGTACCCATTCTTCTGTCATTCATTAAAGCACATCTGTGTGCACTTTTGAAAATTGCATAACTTAATGTGCATTGTGCAAATGTGTATGTGGATAAACACCTTGATTTTGGTCCACAAATTATATTACATTACAAGCTCCAGATTGTATGAACTTCCCTTGCAGATTGTGTCCAAGCTCATGTTCAGTCTGAAAGCTGTTCAGGAACTGGATAACTCCTGACCGAAGCTGATCTGCAACCAATTTGTCATGCATCCCTAGTTTTGTTACAAGTAGCAATGCAAGACACTCAGGGAGCTCACTAGGGCAAATGCTGAGTACTTCTCATTTCAAGCCATAGCTACCCAAGGCTCTTTGAAAATGTGTGTTGGGGCCTTCTATCATGGAAAGTGAGAATCCCCTACTTCCTTTGAAAGAGCTTTAAAATTAATATTGCCCCTTCTAGAAATAATAAATTATTTCTAATAACAGATATGTCATTCCTCAAATTTGCCAGGAAGTCATGTCTCCTGAACGTGTTTCTATCAACTTTTATTATAAGATTGATTCTCAGATAAAAGCGTTGTCATCTGAACAACAGAAACACTCTTGGCTTAGTTTCTTTGCTATCTTTACCTGCTACACAGTCCCTGAATCTGCTACAAAAGATGGTTGTTGCAGGTTTGCAGTTTACTGGCCTGGATTATAAAGAGGGTGATGGCTGTGCTGAAAAGGTAAGGTTGTTTTTCTCTTTGCTTGCTCATCCCAAACCCATCTGTTAACCGCACAACAGAAGCAGAGCAATCCTGGAGAATGAATCTGGGGCTTATGTCATTCTAAGAAATGGCATTTCAGCTTTCATTATCAGTATACCTCTAAGAATTAAAGCTGATTTGCATTGATATTTGCCATCTGAATTATTAAAGGATTTCTTTCTTTCCCCATACATCAGCTTCTCCTCCTTTTTCCCCAGGCTTCAGTGGTATAGTTGACAGCAACTGTGACAATTTAACCATCTCACCAGGGAGGAAACAGGCTTGCTAAAGGCAGCTCATGGACTTAGAAACTGGTGGCTGATGTGAGAAAAATGTCTGAAATTTCTGCATATCCAGCAGAACAGAATGCAAGGGAAGAAAGCAAAAGACTACTTTGGTCTGAGATATGCTTTACCTCTTCCCATCCATCTTTAGTTGATAGCAGAATAAAAGCAGCATTTAGTATAGAAGTGACACACATTGAATCTTGCCATCATTAAGCACTAAACAGTGGTTCAAATCCCCAAAACAAGGCAGACTCATATAGTGATGAACACAAGAAAATAACGCATTTGTTATTTTTGCACTAGATCTGGATTTGTGATTCTTGTTCTAGGATCTGCTGTGAAACAGTACTCTTGGAATGTGGCTTCACTGGAAGAACATATTATGAACAGCTGACTGATTATTCATCTTTCAAGTCTGAATAGATCAGATTCCACTTTGGTACTGGGATCCACTGAAACCTCTCTCTCTCTCAATCTCTCTCTCTTTCTTTTTGGTATTTTGTGATATTTAAGTATTAATTGCAAAAGGCTAAATGCCCCATTCACAAACCAGTAACAAAGAGGTCACTGTAAACTTGGAAGAACTAATATCAGTATGTGAATTTAGTACATAATCTGAAGAAGAAAGATATGGTTATGGGAAAGGGGTGTTCATCCAGAAAAATATACAATTGGGAAATGGTCATTTTGCAAGAAACTTTAGAAACGATGAGGTATCTGTCAGTGAAGCTATGCAGGATTCAAAATCAACTTCATAAGGTTATAGAAAGGGACAGGAGCAATACTTTTTATTTAGTCTTACATTGCATTCTTCTCAGTTGATCATTGAAAGAATGGACCAGTTGAAGTTTGCACAGGAGGACTTGTGTGTGTGTGATTTTTGCAGGGCAGCATTCTCCATCACATGTTCTGCAATCATGTTTAGCTACACAGTCACAGTGCAATCATAAACCTTCCTTGTCAGAGATGGGGTTGGGCACACTGGGCATCTCTGTTGCCCTGCACACTTCGAATAATGAATTCCTAAAGAGAACATGTGCATAGCTGCATATATCTGAAGCTATATATGTATAGCTACACGTGAATATCAATATATGCACATGCAGCAGTTTTGGACATGGCTATTGGACCCACCAGCCTTTCACTACAATGTGCCCTCCCATCCTGCAGAAAGAGTTGCAATCCAGTGCAGGTAGGAAACCATGGCTGCAAAGGTGAGGAGCTTTGCCCTCTACAGCAGCAGCAGTGTCAGTAGATAGTGCAACCACCATAAGTCATCTAATACACACCTGTGCATGTGGCAAAGGAGAAATTATGCGATCACATTGAAGTCCAAAATTCCAATAAGGATAGAGATCAAATGCAAGAAAAAAAAGTGTGTCTTCCATTGCAAAACTATGTCTTGGAAATTAGCAGCTTGCACATACATATCTTAATTAAAGGGGTGGGGGAATAGAGCATACTTCCAAGTGTACTTCAGTGGCTGGCACATTTATACTTAGTTCTGACAACAGCAGAAAGGAATGGCTAGGCACTTTGACATTCAGCAGAGGAAACATTCTTTTTTGCTGGCTCTGTTCACATTTCTGTGATTGGCTTAGTTCCTTCCTTCTATCCTTCTTTCTTCTAGGCAGAATTTTCTTTTCTTGCTTATAGCCTTTTCAACTTGAGATGGGACCAAGCCACTAAACTGGATTTTTCACCTGTATCATTGCTATTATGGACTGTTGTTGTCATTGTGGGTTTTGAATCTTGTGGATCTTCTTCCTGTGGGTACTTATAGTATCAGTAGTAGTCCTATAACAGGGGCAGCAACAATTAGAAACATGGATTGACAACATGTTTCAGTTCAGATCCTGATTTAGCATTGAGAACACAGCCTGACTGACCTTGGCTCCTCAGTTCAACTCTGGAAGCTCCCTGATTCCACTCAAAACACAAATTTCAATCTTAATTTGGAAATGTGATGCTCTAATGGACTATTATTGGAAAGCAACAGCAGCTTTAACCTTTCTGCTATTTGCTAGCACAGGATTACATATATTCCACCATTTATGAAAGAAATATATTGTACTAGCTACCTTCATACTACCAATTTTTAGAAAGGGGAGCTGCTAATAATGCATTTATTTCTTAGAAGAATTTGATGACATTTGTAGCCATAGTTGCCCCTTCTGATGACATCAGGTCGGCTAGGTTTCAAATGAAATGGTGTGGGAGGGAGGAGTTTGTGTAAGAACAGCCTTAAACTTTTAGTTTTACAGAACAAAAAAGGATACACTTATGTTGCAAGTATATTTTAACCATATATACAGCATAGATTCTATGTGGCTTTACCATAGAAACCTTAATAATATCTAAAAGAGAGCTGTGTTGTTTTTGTAGGAGTAAAACTTCAAAAACAAATTCACTTTTCTTGCACTCCAGAATTTTTTCTCTTCAAGCTGCATGAAAAGACCATGTAGCATAAGGGTCACTAGGCAAGAGACCTGTAAGATTTCAGAAGAATATGCATAAGGGCTAGGGAATCATGGTGAATGAAGTACCATTTAAGTCTTTTTGTGTTCTGATGAATGGGAAGTAAAGTCACAGGAAATGCTCTCACATTGGGGTAGATGATGAACATTGAGCAAATTGCGGCAGTCAGTAGAGAAGGAGGTCTTAAACTTGCAGCATTTTCAAGCAAATGCTCAAAATGCATGAAAAATTCAGTGCAGTTAATTATTTTTAAACCATGAATTGCTCAGTTTTCAATTTCTGAACTGAGAGTCCTGCTAAAACCATTCAATGTGATTAGAAGCAGTCATCAAAAGACCATTTCCTCTCCCCAGTTTGGTTGCTGCACACCCCAGATGGGGTCACTAACAAGATGCCCTGGGAGTTCCTTCTCTTCTTCACCATTACAGCCTACTTGTTCACTTGCCTCTCATTCTGGCCCAGAAAGCCAACAGTGGCGGAGATGAGGGAAAAGTATCACTGCCTACCTGTGCACAGGCTTCCTTACCTGTCAAGCAAGGAAGTGGTAGGAATTTTATAAAAGAGGAGGAGGTGCAATAGCATCCCGTGACAATGCTGACGAGAAGGCAGATTTATTGAGGGCTGGGACCGATTGAAGTGGTATGCCCAAAGGTCCATCAAAACATGGAGATGGAACTGTTCCCAGCAGTTGCTTTTTTCTTATATGCAAAGTTTGAGGAGAAATGCATACATTTTGTAGGCACACTGTGTCTCTGTATTCCTCTAAATCTTTACATTACTAACATAAGGTTAAGGTGGCTGAGAAATAGATTTCTTCCACTTTGGAGGAAGCCCTCCTTCAGTTCAGCTATTCCCTGTATCTTTCTGAATCAGCTCAATGTGTAGTTGATTTGGGGTTTTGCTAAAACTCATGCACACCCCTAACAACAAGATGACCAGAAGACTCTTACAACTTTCTAAGCTGCATTAGAGAACCAACCTATTGCTTGGGGAAAGCTGCTGTAATGTGTAGGCTATGGGAAAACCTCTGCACTTTTTAACAGTTGCATGACAGGCGGAAATAAAACTACTGCAGTTTGTCCCTGCATCTAGGTGCAATGACATGCACTCACAAAATGATGCCTACTGAATATGTGCATGTCATGCAAAAGCACAGAAGTTCTTCAATAAACCCTGAATAACTTAGCCTTAGGGTAACTGGAAGGCTTGGCTCATGATTTGACAACCTTCCCTCTGATTGAAGAATGACCTGACTGAAGGTAATCTCTGACTTTGCCATCCTGAATATTTCTTCCTTCCTCCTCCTCCTCCTCCACTTTCATTTCTGTTTGCTGTTTAATTTCACAGCATCTCATGCTCTGGAAATCTCTGCTCTGATAGCATTAAGCTCTTCTAACACCTTTGCTCCTAAGTATATTGTCAAATGCATTCTTCTTAAGAGGATGGATTCCCAATCGAAACACATAGGCTGTTTCATTCTAAGTTCCTCATTAACTAGAATAAAACCGGTATCCATCTCTAATGGAAATGACATCTCAGTGGTGGATGCATTTGTACATTCTGGATCTATCTGACTTCACTCCTGAACTGATCTGGCCAGGATCATCAGCATCTGGGAGTAAGGTCAGAAACCATCAGAAGCTGAATTTGCATGCATCTTGTTAAAGACTTTGAAAAACAGTAAGTATTCTCATTAAAACGTATCCAGAAAGTTTACCATTTGAAGACTGAAGAAAATTATTCGTACAGTGTAAGTACTGAACTAGCTAGAGGGTAAAACAGCTTTTTCCAAGATGTTTTGGACTATGAATTCTAGCATTCCTAAGCACTGGCTTTGCTAGCTGGGTATGATGGGAATTGGTCCAAAATGTTTCAAGAGCACCAAGTTGGGTAAGGCAACTAAAAACATACTTATTTATTTATGGGATGGCACTATCCTAAAATCAGAACAGTTTTAGAAAGCATTGTTGGTGTGATCAGAACTATGACAGGCTGAATGATCAGAAGTAATTTTATTATGTAGCTGCTGCCAGACAGTATGGACAATAGACTTAATGGACTTATGGTCTGACTCAGTATATGATGGCTTCCTATGTTCCTAACATCCTAATATATTGCCCTTGATTAGATAGATTTTTAGAAGGCAATTATTATCTACAGCAGTATTTAGAGGTCAGTGTAAAAATGTGCATAGTCCTTTTATGGGTTGACTGAAAATGTGCCAATGTCATTAAAAATACCACTTAAGGCCAGGCTAGTTTGGAGAAAATAATTAACCTAAATGAATTTAGAGCTGGAGTAATAAAAGCAGACTAATTAAAGCTAGAATGCCACACCTTTATTGTCTTTTGGAAAGAACATGGATATGAACATGAATTCATGAATGCAAATACAGAAATGGAAAATGCTTTTGGAGTCTTGTGATGTATTCATTGATAGTGTGAAAAAGTAAAGTTATACAGGCTGACAAAAAAATATGTTTGGTAGAAGCTGCAAAAAGCTATATGAACTATAGTGCTGATTTTGGGCCCAAGTTACAAATAGGAAAAATCAACTTGCTCTAAGGAAAGAGGAAGCAGATGACCAAAGATATTGGCTCTTGCTTGAGATAGGTCTTACCACAAGGTCCATGCAGATGTCATATTAGAAAACTTGGGAGATTTCTGGAGAAATGTGGAGTAAACAATTTGTATCAGGAAAGCAAGACGGTAGAGTGAAGGAACAGCATCAATAAAATTAGGAAAGGAGTAGCACTTGAAATTTGGGAAAGGCTCTTTAGGAGGACTAGCCTACCCTTTTACAATGAATCAGCATGCTTAAAACATACTTCCATTTGAGAGGGTCTTATGCTGAAAAAATGGAAAGTCTAACTTCATTTTCTTTCTAATTCTGTATTAAGGATGGATGTTGCCTGAATGATCCTTTCTTATTAATAAAAGTGTTCTTTCATATTTCAAGTTGTTGTTAGGACTCAGGAAGTTTTAGAATCAAGATGAATGTGACTCTTAGCCAGGCTGAGTGAAACCACCTGACACAGAGTGGCATCCCCTCATAAATTAGTATGATAGGAGATAAAACCTCAACACATTTTAGAATCTGACATGTCTGTCCAGTTCCCTGTGTTCTGTTCATTATGCAAAGACCTGGCTGTTTCAGCAAGTTTGTATATCTATTTTGAGCTGAGATAGAGCTTTTGTTCTGCATATTTTAAATATGGGGTGTGTTTATGGTAGATTATTGCAGTAGGATGCTTTGCATGCTCTGTCATAAAATCCCTGTCACAATCTTTATGATTATCGTTGGTATCATTGATGGTGCTTTGCTGTGAGGCCTATCATTCTACCTATCTTTCATATGACTGTATCAATTTGGATTGGTTTCAGATTTAGTCTTATAGAAGAGCTATTGAACTGCTTGGGATTTAAGTTAGTTATGATTAAATTCGTTAAGTTAGGTTCCCAGAATTTCAATGGGTCACTTCTGTATTTTGATGTATTACTGTAAACCTTTCAGAGATACACACAAATCTCCTGCCATCCTTACGTATGAAGGGATACAGGGGCAACACATTCTCACTATAGCTGTAAGTGAAACTTGTAAGCAGTGTTTTTTTTCCTAACCAGAAAGCATCCTTCATTTTCTGATCCTGCACGTCAGGCTAATGACAGTGCCCCTTCCTAAGCTGTCAAGCATTAAAGTATCAATGGAGTAATTAGTAATGGACCTGGCTTTTTTCTTCACTCATTGAATTCTAGCACTTCATCTAGAAGCCAAATATGGTTGGAGTGGGGCATCTTCAACTTGTTTTCTTATCTGAACTCTCTGTAGAAATTGTCTGTGGGAGATAGAAAACTGCAGGCAAGATGTGACTAATGACACTATACTAGAAGTCAATGCTGTGGTTTTGAAATACTTACTTTGAACAACGAGACCTTTTCACTTTGTCGATCACTTGGTTTTCTCTTATTGCTATAACATCTTAGCTATGGCAAGGTCTACTGACTATTGGATGAAAATAGCTTCTAACAAGCAAGAACAAAGTCTAGACTTGGAGAAAATGTCTGGTACTATCTGATGTGGGAATATCTTCTGTACTTGGCTGATCCAAGGAACTTACCTCTTTTATGTCTACTTTGCACAGTGAAATTTCCTCCACTGATGTCTAGAAGAATAGGAAAAATGTGAAACACATATACAAACCAAAGCTCCCTACCTGTAGGGGTGAGGTGTCTCCAGGTGATGACAGGTTCAGGACGTCCATTTGCCATACACAGCAGGGTCACATTACTGCCTTCATTCACAGTGATATCTGAAGAGATGTTGGAGATCTTTGGTGGAACTATGGAAACAAAAAAAAGTTGGTCAGTTTTAGCTCAAGTGTCAATTTTTCATCTTCGGAGGGACTTGACCCCATCACTGGCTTACTGATCACTCTTCCTAGTTGTGCCATACATTTTAAAATAATGTCCCATAAATTCAGGTGTACCCGTTATTGATAGATACGAGTATGTCATTTGTGACCCACTGTGTTTATTAGTATTAACATTTATTCACAACATGCCTTACACAGTCAAAAGCTGATCAGGGTATCAGAGAAAAAGAAAGAATGCAAACTGGACAGAGATGGATACATTTGAATCCATTAATATTAAATACTATTTTCAATGGCGTTTACTCCCAGTTTATTGCGCAAATGATTGCATAAGTACATGTTATGGCAGCAACCCAGATCTTAAAGCATGGATTGTCCCCTAAAAGCTGCAAAGGAGGTGGGCTATCTGTTTCAAGCAGAGATGTGGTATCTGGGAGGAGATGCTGGAGCCTTACTGCTCCTTTGCTTCCTCCAGAAGTCCACTACCTGTACAACTTTTCAGGAGGAAAGTGGATGAAGGTCATGGCTACAGTATACATGTGTGTTGGGGGCAGGGATGGTCATTGAAAGCAGCAGGCAGGGAAAGCACCCCATTCCGCTGGTTCTCCACCTTTTCACAACTATTTAACCATAGCTCACCCAAGCTATTGCACTTCCTAAGGCAGAAAGTAAATGGTATCTACCCGCATCATAACAATTCATGCTATTCAAACATTCCCTAGTTATTTTGGCACCCGAGGTAGAAAATTCTAGAAGTGTCTCCCTTGAGAATAAAAATATGACAAAAATGCATTAAAAAAGAAGAAATCAACTGAAGTAGCTGCCTCACACTGCCTAATGAGAGAGCTGCTACTGGGTTTAGTTGAATGCATGTTCAAACACCGTGAGGCAGCAGCTTTAACATTCAGTTTGCCTCCCTTCTCAAGCCTGAAGTCAAAGTGTCTGCACCCATGAATGAGAGACCGCAGTGGCTCAGAGGAATTTCATAATCTCTTTCTCCCTGTAGTACGCAGTTTCTATTTGTAGCTATGGTTGCAGTATCTTCTTTGGCATGACAGGAAGCTGAATTAGTGTGAAATTCCCCCTACGATGCATATTTTTGCTTTGGAATTTGAGCCTTCACTTCAAAGAGTCCTTGTGATTCCGTAAATAATCCTGGAAATGCAAACTGAGTACAAACCAGTGCAGTGTATTGTGCCAGTACTATATTTAGCTGCAGAAGAAGTACAGCTGAGTCAAGAAAATGTATACAATATTTGCCTGAATTTAAAAAAAAAGCTTTTGCCAGAGCCATGAGTCAGCTTCTAGAGCACCATATTGGAAGGCAGAGAAAATCAAATGGCCTTTGATCCACTATGGGGCCTAAAATAACTGCAAGGCTGAGTCATCACAAGCACTAGCCTCTTAGATGACTCTCCTTTCATAAATGTTGGATTAAAAGATGAAGCCTTCCAGGTGCTGTTTCTACCTGGATAAGGAGACTGTTGATCCTCCCAGATGAGTCAATCAAGAGACAGGGAGACTAAAGGAAGTGGTGAAAGCCACACAGTGGTCTCAAAAGCAAGGACCGTGGAAATAACCTGTAGTGACATGAAGATGAAATAAAACAAGATTGGGACAGATCCCTGGAAATTAGGACTGGACCTCAGCATTAACAAATTGTGGACTGTAAAGGGAAGTTTGGAGGACTATGGAGACTTTGGTCATGGCAACATAAAACTGCACAGCTTTAACTGGGGGATGGTGCCTGATACAGCTTTTACTGTAACAGTAACATACAAGCCAGAAGGACTACAAGCACCAAAAAAGCATGGCAGAAATGGGCTGAACTTTACCTTCCATATCTGAAGTACCAAACAGCCTGTAATTCTGCTCAGACTTCTAGTCTGTTCTTGGGAAGGCTCAGTGATTGGGCTGCTATCTTCTGTCATCATCAAAACAAGAAAGTAACCCCAGTGAGAGCTAGTATTTTGTAAAGTACAAGATGGAGGGCTGTGGATACTGTTTCAGTGCTGTGGTGCTTTCTGGAGTGGCTCTACCAGCAGTGAGTACCCTTGTAGGCCAAACTTCTAGAGGCCCACATCTTTCATCAGCCCTAGCTAGAATAGCCGATGGTGGAAGATCATGTGAATTGTAGGGCCAAACAACTGGAAAGCCACAAGTTGCCCAGTGCTGGAATATTATTTATGTATTTATTGTTTATCATATATAAGTATTTACTGCTTTCTCATAAACCATCAAAGAACTTTAAAAGGATAAAACCATAAAATATTGCAGTAAATAATCACTTCCGGAACTGGCTTTGGCCAAAAGAGTTTTGCTGAATTATTTTCAGCATTATCTCAGTGAGAACTGCAGTGCTTGATTAAGCAGGCAGAGAACTAAGAAGGGACTCCTACATCTTTTGAAGAGCTTTAGAATCTTCCTCCTGCCACTCTCACTGCACACAAATCTGGTACTCCAGGCTAACTGCTTCTGAATGCACGAATGTACAAGTCTGTCCAGTTGGCAGTTGTACTAACTCGCACAGTCCCTAAGGTACCTTTTTGGGTTGCTTGCTTGAAGGCTGTGATGAACTTAACAGTCTGCCCTGGAATACATTTAGGCATTGAGTTTCATATGTTCAAAAATCAGAGCTCTCCACTAGCAAAGAAACTAGATCCTCCAGAATGGAACTGAATGGCACACATACAATGTAGAAGCTTTCAAGGGTGTTCTGTTTCATTATGTCAAACATCATAGGTGTTAAAAGCACCTCCCTCTTAATTTGCAACATGGTCCTTGTCACTACTGTCCATTCAGGTTGGAAAGCCTGCCTACATACCAGTCTTTTACCCATGGAACTAGAGCAAACACAGTGTCAAAGCCCAGCTAATCCCAAGCCCCTGTTAGAGTGGAATACTACCATTGCTCAGCTACCATGGATTAGGGGCAGATGGTGGCAAGAGAAGGCCAACAGAGCCAAATTGCTTGGCCCAGTAAACAAGACTGAACACATGGTAAAGAGAAAGAGATGATTGGTATATTTTAATTTAGACTGTCTTGTGTCCCTCTTCCCATTTCAAAATAGACACATAACAAGGATAAGTACTTGTGGATACCTTCCCTTGCTTTTATATTAAGGTTGCCTGTGCCTTTATACAGGACAGATGTGTATTTGAAGGCATCTTCTGTTTTAAGGCTGCCCAATCTAGGCCTGGTTTAAGATAAAGAACCAAAAGAAAAGAAAGCAGCAAAGGCTTTGAAGTTAACACCTGGGCTGTGTGATGATCTGGTGACACTAGAGTGAGATGCCGTGGTTCTATTTGCAGTCTAGTGATTATTCCCAAATTGATATGAATGTATGTAAGCTAGCACGTGCCATGCTATGTAAATTTGTGGCACCTTTTCTTCTCTCTTTTTAGTGGCACATTAAGTGACCATCCCGACATAACAGTGTACCTGCTGCTATTAATCCATCCTGCTGCAACCTGGCCTGTACCTGTTTAAAAACCAAGGTAGCACTTGTTCTCTTCTTTAAAGATATTCTGGGGTAGAGTAGGGGACCACATAATTGTTTTACAATGTGTTGCTTGCAGTTCCAAAATTGCATCCTTTCATGCATGCTACTATCTTTATGTTCATGTGACTGAATTTATATGCATAAGAAGGTGCATTCCTCCATTCCTGACCCTAATTCAGAGATTTAATTTAGATCTGGGATTGGGGCATTAGACTGATGGAGGGTAAATCTAGACAACTTAACGTATCGCCAAATGGCAAAAGAAAGGACAAACTGGGCATAATTTATTGGAGGCGGGAAGCAGAAAGCAAGTGCTGCTCCTGGTACATAGGACAGTTGAAGTGCATGCAATATTTCTGAAATACACAACTGTGAGATCTATTTTTAAACATGTTTCCTTGCTGGATTGAACCATGTAGATCTCTACCACCACCCCAGTTCTGTTTGGAATTCAATTCAGAATGAGCTTGTTAGCCTTTCTTTTGGGTAAAGCTATACAGCATTGGGTGGTGAAGCAGCACATAGAACATGATCAGCTGCCTTATATTGAGTCAGATGGTTGTCCATCTGGCCCACCATTGTGAGTGCTGACTAAGAGAAGTTCTCCAGGGCTTCAGGCAGGAGCATTCCCTGCCCCACCTGGAGATTTGAGGGGCCCAACCTGGAGCCTTCTATATGCAAAACATGCCCTCTTCCACTGAACTACTAGCCATTGTAAATTTAATATGTCCCAGAAGTTCAGTGATCTCTCAACCACCTGGAAAACATTCTAGCATGATAATTAGCAAATCCTCCTTTCCTCCAGTTTGAGCAGCCATAACGGAACAGATTCCTATTTATCAGCAATTCTCCCATGAGGTAAAGCAGCTCCATCTACTCCTTAGCTGCATCATGTACTTATCTAGTTTTGCACAAAAGGGCAGCTGGAATGTTTTCTGTCACTCTACATAGCCAATACAGTAGCAGTGATTGGCTGGAGCATGTCCAGCATATCTCAAACTGAGCCCAATCTGCCTTTGCATAGCTGCTCTTTCATGCTAAGCTCTTCACTCTGAGCATTTTATTGAACGCTGGGCTCTTCCAAGTGATGGAAAACTTTTTTGGCTTGGTTGAACTATCACCCTGTGTCCCAGCTTCCACCCTGCCATTTGCATGCACTGGTTCTGCACTGTGGGAGCATTGTGGCTGAAGGTTCTGCCTCATTCCAGAGGGTTAGATTAGAGTACACGTCTATTCTTTCAGTGTTATTACAGAACACCAAGAGTCTTGCATATAGAAGAAATCTGCAGTGCACGTTATGCTTATGCTTCTCATGTGAACTGTGGATCTATCAAAAACAGCAAGAGTGAAAGCACCTATTGTATCCAGGAACAAGAAAATGTTCTCAAGTGCCACAATCTTACTTGAACCTTTTCTTTTTTCCCTAGCAGTATGAACCGATGAAGCATTAACAAGATTTTGCAAGATATACCTGCAAAAAGATGAGTGGCCCCAGAGGAAGGAAATATCTTTCTGAAATGCATTGGGCTTAAAAAGCTTTTTTTCCCCTAGCACTTGAGAACATGTTTTCTCCTGCGTTTGAATTCCTGTGGATTTATGCCAGTGTAAAAACAACTCTAGAATGATACACCATCAGCTATAAGACATGGGTCTATGTAGAATAATAATTCCAGAAATCTTTTTCTAGTTGTAGGATAGGCAATATTGAAGAACATGTCATATTTTTAAAGGAATATGTGAATTCACAGGCTTCCTCTCTCCCAAGTTTCCTATGCAATATATACCAGTGGTAAAAATGGCCAGGCACATTCTTGCTCAGGAGAAGCAGGCCAGGGTAACAATGAAGAAACTGGACCATAGGCTGTCTGTAGGCATGGAACTGAATGCAAAGTTGTAACAAGAGGTGCTGTGAGGCCATTGACAGGGCTTTGCATTAACTGGCAGACAATCTGTTCTCACAACATCAGATCTAGCCCTGGTGATTTTTCAAGCTGTAGTTTTCATGACAGGAACAACTCACATTGATGCAAAGGATAAAACAGGAATGAGACATGAAAACATACTAAAATACCCAGTGCAATCAGGGTTGCACTCAAGATGAAAGCAAGTGATTTGTTTTCACAAAACATTAGCATGTCTCTCAAGCACCAGCTTCACTTGTAACAAAAGGACTGGGGAAAAGTAGCTTCACAAATGAGAACAGGCAAAACAACTCCCAGTAAGACATTTATCCCTTTTGAATGAAAGCAGAAACTTTTGAAAGGCTCTTTTGACACTTCCTGGTGGAATATAAAAGCAACAGTTTCCAAATAGGTCTTCAAAATTCCCTTACGAGATCAATTTATTATTAATTATTACATTACATTTATATTCCAACTTTTACTCTCTTACAAGAAACCCAAGGTGGCTTACAAAATACTCACGTTCTCCATTGCATCCTCACAACAACCACCATGTGAGGTAGGTTAAGCTAGAAGTCTATGACTGTTCCAAAGTCACCTAGTAAGCTCCATAGCTGAGTGGGAACATGAACCAAGATCTCCCAAAACTCTAACCCAGCCCTCTAACTACCACATGACACTTCAATTTAACCAAAAGCTGCTGCATTTCTTCTTCCACATATATTTCTAGCTCCTAGTCTTTGTGGACTTCCATATCTCATCCTCAGATGGCTTTAAACATTTCACCTGTTTTCAGGAGACAGAGATAGCTATAGCATCCAGCAAACACTTGGCTATATCAGTGAGTCACCAGGTATCAAAACAGAGCAATTAAAATGCTTGGATCAGCTCAAACTCAATGGTTTCAGCTGAGTCATTTCATGCTTCACTTGTGAGTCACAGCATCTTACCAAATTCCTCCCAAAGTCAGAACAACAACAGTGATTCACACCCTATACCTTATTCCAACTACATATTGGGATTTTGGTTATTCTACATCCTTTTTTCAGGTTCTAATCCTATCACACTGAATAAGGAAAATGAGTAATCTAACTCTTTGTATTCCTCAACTATAAGGGTGAAGAACAAGCCATTAAATTTTCATCTAAAAAAAAGAGGTTTATAGCCATAAAAAGCCTCCACGGGAGCTTCCCAATTAAGCCTTGAGGGCTGTAATTTCCTTGTCCCTGCCTCCTAATTAACAACGTTTTGCAACAAATACAAAGAAACTAATCAGCCCCCAGGTGAAGATTAAAGAGAGGGGGGCATGCTGGCCATTGCAGGCACACATACACCTCAAGCATTTTGGATCTGACATCTTGCCCACTACAATTAGCAGTCCTTTTTTAGGGCAACTAATTGGCAGCAAATTGGCCTCATTAGTCATTGTTATGCTAAAGTGAATGAGAGGAGTGTGAGGCAAGAGGAGAGAGGATTTAAAGAGGGGGCTGAACTGGTAAATAGGACTGAGTGGCTAATTTCCCTCTTCTCTGCTACACTGCAGGCTAATCACTGCTCTTTACACCTCTAACAAGAAGCAGTGGGATGCCGCTTCTGTCCACATGTAACAATCTAAGCAAACACTTAAGCCCTTTAGGGCGATGCATGCTAATGTCTGTGGATCATTCTGAAGATGAAGAATGCTACTAAAGCTTTCATTTGGAGTTGGAGAACGGGAGATAGGTTCCTGTCATTTTGCGGTGGTGGGGAGGGATTAAACTCTGTTCACAGGAACACATGACTCAACTACCAGGGATCAACTCAGTTAATAAATCTGTGCTTTATTAAATTATGCCAAAATGAGAAATGCTCAGAATGTCACTGCTGTATGGGCTTTAAAGGCAATATCTTTGCATGGTAAAAGTAATTTCAAAATCTTCCGTTCTTCCACAAAGGCAAAGTTTCTCTTCCTATGAATTCAGTTACAAAATTTCAGAGATACAGACAGGATGGACCCAGAAGGATAATCTGGCGAAGAAGTGCCAAATTTAGGGTCATATTGCAATCATCATCCTGGCCTGTGAAGGATACAGCACCATTATCATCTACTATTATTTATGAAATTTAAATGTACAAAATGTAAAACAACTTAAATACATAAAACAATTACAATAAAAATATAAGATATATTTTTAAAAAACCCTAGCTGACATAAATGCCCCAACATATGGTATTAGATGGCATTACATTTCTGAGATAAGGATGGTTTGAACCTAATGCCAGAAAGATGCTAGCATTGGCATTGGGGGCCCCAGTTGGGAGATCATCCCATAAATGGAAAGCAATCACTGAGAAGGCCCTTTCTCTTTTGCCCACCTTCTTTGGAAATGGCACTCAGAGGAAGGCTCAGATTTTGACTGATTCTGGGTAGATTGAGGTCATGTGACACATTCCTTTAGCCATTGTGATCCCATGTTCTGTGAGGTTTGGGCAATTAAAACCAGCACCGTGGATCAGGTTCAGAAGCATCCAGGCAACCGAACTGAGTGGATCAGAATTTTCAGGCTTTCCAGTCCCAGTTATTAGTTTGGCTGCCACATTTTGCAGAAGCTGTAGCTTCTGAATGGTCTTTAAGTGCATTGCAGAAATCTAACTTGGAGGTTATCAGCACATTGATTGGTGAAAGTAGGTAATCTCTGTCCAGGTTACCCTTCTCCTTGGATTCTGAAGTGTGTACCCAGAAACCCTGGTGAAGGTGTGATCCTTTCAATGTCAACCCTTACAAAATTGGGCAAGACTCATATAATAGAGCCACAGTCCAGATTGCTACTGAAGCAACATATTAGTCCAGTTTGCATGTTAGCAGCCATTATGACTATCACTTGGAGCTGTCCATGGTTCTGTTTGTGTCTGTACTCACAACTGAACTTCTGCTTGGGCTTGCACACCAACCCAGCCCATGTGCATCAGGACAAGAGCTAACAGATAGTTTCAGTCAAACTAATAAAAGGGGCTTATTGCCTCTTCCCTCTCTCAGATATAGGATATGTTCCCAGTGTGCTCTTTCTGTGCATTGCGAATATATAATAAAATATATACTAAGCACAGGGGCAGAGACTGTATTATTATTTATACACAGAGCAACCAAAATCCACTCTCTTGCCCTTGTGAAAGCCGTTCATCTGAACAGGTGGTCACTTGGCCTACAAATGACTCTTTTTAAACTTTGGCGCAGGGCTAATTTTACTAGCCAAGCATCATTAGACGTGGAACTAAATGCTCATCATGCCCACCATATTCCCCACCTGTTTTGCTGAGAACTCTAAAGGCCATTGTGTCTGAAAAGGGGAGCACTTTCTAAACACTAGCTGTGCTTGAGGCAACAAGCTGCCAACTGGTAGCTGGATCAAGTTTCTTTAAAGCACCAGTGTAATCTATCATATAGTATAATAAAGTAATTGAGCTTTTAATCTACATGGAAGCGTATGGCAAATACTTCACAGGAGCAGGGGAGGTGCAAAGCCAAACTTAATAACAGTGAACCTTTGAAAAAGTGTTGATATGCATCTAGAGGCTTGGGCCTATCACTGTAAATATTTTATTAGATTCTTCCTCCTATTCACTCAGCAATCAAATAGGCATTCTTCAAAGAGCACCTTTGAAGTGAGATCACTTAGTGATCTGATTAGAAGAGGAAAAGAGGACTGGCCTCTATTTCACACCAACCGAAAACCTTTTTGGTAGTCTTAAAGAAACATTACATTCAGAGAGGAGGGCAGATGAGGGACTGCTTGCTATGGCTGCAGCATAGATCATGGCACAAAGAGAACCCTAAACCCAACATCCTTATTTTACCACAGAAAATGAGGTTCATCAGCTTAGAAGGTATGTGAGTAACAAGTATGTTAAATTTAATTTAGGTCAGTTAAATAATTAAATAATAATATTTTTTATTTATAAAAAAGATATAATATGCCACTTGGGTTTTAACTCTGTAAATATTGTGTTGGGTCCAGAAACTTTTTCCTGTGAATACAGAGTTTCCAGAAGTTGCCTCCATCTGATTTTTGGGAATCCCACTTCCTTTTAAACACCATTTAGCTGGGTATCCTAACCCTTTCTGTGGTATTTTAGATGGTTGTAGGGAAAAGGAATGGGGTGGGAATTCTACTTCTGTTGGCCCATTGCATGTACTAGATTTTGGATCCAACAAATTGTAGCATAGATGCCAGACTGCCAGAAGTATCTGTAACTTCCCACTGGAAAAAAAAAAATTAAGTATTGCACATAATATAGAGAACAAGAACTTATCAGAGCCTGATGGGTTTTAAGGCTGACCATGTGATTAATGTGGGTTGTTGTTGAAGCATGGGTTTATTTATTTAATTCTATGCCACCCAACAACAAAAGATATCCAGGTGGTTGTTGCTGAACCATGCATTGTCATGCTTTGTGAACTCAGCTGTGTTAGTAATGATTTATTAACCATAAACAGCCCATATGTCACAAACCAAACATGGGTTCTCTACATGAGTTGTTCATGATAACAAACCATCATTTGCATCTGAGTTCACACAACACAGCTCATGTTTCAGGAACAACCAACACACAACCCATACTCAACCTTGAGTGTGGATTATTTTGTTATATGAAGGCATTCAATGACAGTGACTGCTGCTACTGATACTTTTCCTTTTTTTTTTCTTTTTCCTTTCCTTTTTTGGAGAAAAATTATTTGAGAAGGTGAATGAAAGTGGAGAAGCAACAGTGATGTTTCAACCCTTCCCTGCTGACCTCTTCTCTTCTCCAAACCAAGCTCCCCAGCTACTTCCTTCCCTACAAGACTGGGTCTGATAGACAGATGAACTCACTTTGTTCATTTAAGTTGGCATTGTGAAAGTTGCATATTACTTTTGTGGATAAATCTTGACGTACAATAACAGCAGAAAGGCATGCCTAAATATCTCAGGAAATATTGAAGAAGAATGGGTAAAACTGTCAGTTTAATTTTATCTAACATGTTTATATATAAATTTTCAGTTCTTCACCAGTTCTTCTGATGAAGAAAGTTGTGAATTGGATAATTTCTTATCAGACAGGGAACTGAACAAGACCCTTGCCCATTTGCACTGGTTTAATTCAATAGGTACCACTATTGTTGTACCTGCCTGTGATGCTGCTGTTAAAAGATGAGGAAAGGAAAGGAAAGAAGTCCCTAAAAATTTTACTCCGGTAGCCAAAGCAGCTATACAGGGTGGCACTTACCTCCATTTCAAAGGCCATGAACCTTCAAAAGATGAAGAGTGCATCAAAACGGATGTGGCAAACCCATTCCAGCACTGGCATGGTAGAATATACAGGGAAACAAACCTAGACTTTTAAGAGCACTGAATATCCTCTGCCTAGATAATTAATGTCAGTTTTGTTTCCTCTGACTTTCATTTAAAAAAAAAAATCTCAAGTGCTTTGTGTCAAACTTCATGAACTTTGGATTATTCCTATAAATCACCCCTTCAGATTGAACCATTAAACTTCACACCAATTCCTGCACCGAAACCCCTCCTCAGCTATAAAAATACTGTGCTGTGAAAAGGAAGTACTCTGTTCAAATCTCTGGGTTGTTAAAATCATAAAAATATTATCTGTCAGCCTGTGGGTACAGCCTGTGTAATTTTCATTTTCTGGTATTTTAAGACAAGCAGCAACAACAATAAGAATAATGGGGGATAAAGTTCACCTAGTCTATCGTATTCATGTAGGATTAGGCTAAATTAGCCAAACTATTAAAAAAAAAAGGAAAAAAAGTGGAGCTGTAAAGAAAATATGACTAAAATTTATTTAAGTGTGCTTAAACTTAAAAATAATCAGAAAAATATGTGCATAGAATAAAGGAAACTTAGCAATATCACCAAAACTTACATCAGCATGCTATTGGCCTAGAAATTTCATACCAGCAAGAGCTTTCTGATTAATATACCTAAGAAGGCATGCTGTGAATTGTGCACGACATTATTCTTAATGCATATTTAAATTACACTGAAGATTGTTTATTCTATTAAATCCAAAGGTGTAAATCCTAGGATCCTGAGTAATTCAAATGGGTAAACAATTTTAAAAAGTGCAAATATATGTGTAGCTACATTGTTCCTGTTTACAGTAGTGGTAGTATTTGGCATGGCATGCTGATCTTGACAGCAGAAAGAGATCTTCATAGATGGAAGCTTTTTAGGACAACTTTTCAGCTGAAGCCTTTCTTTGTGAGTTGCAGGAATGTAATAGGCTGGCTAGTACTGAGTCAGACCATTGGTTCATCTAGGCTAGTATTGTTGACACTTACTGTCAGTGGCACTATAGAGTGTCAGTTTTTCCAGTTTTCACTGGAAGTTCCAGGGAATGAACCTGGAACTTTCTGCATGCAAAGAATATGGGATCTATATACCATGGTATTTTCTGTGGGCCAATAGAGGCACATCTAGCACAATACAACACAAACTTAATGTTTCTTACTGTAGCTATTATTGAAAAATGTTTGGCATTTTAGGTAACTCTTCGATTATGCTTTTGTCTCAAAAGTGCCCACTTAACTATTACTTAAACACATTTTAAAGGAGGGTATTTTTGAGTTCTTCGGGCTTGAAATAATTGATTAGATTCATGTTTAAGAAGGGCAAAAGCAACAAAAAACTCAAATACCTGGGATCCTGTTTGTAGGAGGTGTCTCTGAAGTGTCTGCAAAACTGAGATTATAATCTTTCAAAACTGTCTTTCACAATATATTCCATGACAGAAAATGTATTACATGGCAAGCTTATTAGATGAAGTTTCATTAATGTTGCAATACACAAGTCTTTCAGTTCCACTGTACATATCACAAGGAAAAAAACATGCAACTTGCCTTCATTTACATATATAGCTAGGATGCCTGGTTTAATTACTTACAAAATTAGTAATACAGAATATCATATGCAGGTAAAGTTATTCTACATTCATAGTAGTAGAAGTTATCACCCAAACTTTATCAAGTATGACCCATTGCTTTGGACTTCTCTCTGGTGACATGATAAAATGAAACAAATCAGAACTATTAGCAGCTGGAATTAGCATATTGAAAATGCATTTTTAGCAAATGGTAAATCAGTGAAAACAAATACCCTTAACATATTTCTAAATAAAAACAGCAAACTATACATTTAATGTATTATTGCTAATTGATAAAATATCAAGGGAACTTGAAAAATGGGATACATGATTGTTTGTGCAATGGAGCATGCTAAACATAAATAATGGTGTATTGTTGATTCTCCTGCTTCACTAACTTTTTCCAGGAGCTGAATTTTTGCAATTGGGTGGGGAGACAAGAAAGTATGACCTTCTGCAATCTAGGAACCAGTTTTTATGAATAATGGAAAACATAGACAGCAAAGCAGCATGACTGTTTGCGATAACATTTTACCAGTTATAATCAACTTCTGCTGGGGAAAACCCCTCTTGATTCTAATCAAGTTTGCCTAAGCATAAGATTTAACTTTTGCTGAAAATAGGAGAAAAAAGAGCACTGTGTTTACTGTTTCAACTGGCCAGTCTGTTTCTTTTCTCATCAATGGAGCCCTTGCTTAGTGGAAATGGACAAGCAGAATAAAATTCAGAAATGCTTGCCATGGGAATTTCAATATTCTCTAATATTTGAATGCCAAAAACTGGACCTAAGAGAAAAATATAGAGCTGAGAAGTAATGTTATTTTATATGCATTCCTCCCATGCTCAGAGTGATGTACATGATTATTCTTTCTGATCCCATCACAAAATATGAATGTAACATGCAATGTCTTCTCAACAACAATACATTTTACAAGAGGGCTATTCATAAGAACATTTGCATGCTAACTTTAAGTAGAGAGCAATTAACTATGTCTTCTATCAGTTAGCTATAAGTGCAAATATGTGTTCTTGAAACTGGGTTAATTCCTGGAAGTGAAAAGCTCATTACCCTATGAGGATATGGACTTCAACAATGACACTTCTGGTAAGCTGCAAGCAAAAGACATCCCTACACTATGCTCATTTCATTATTGAAAAAAAATTATGCCATTTCAGCAATAAATATATATATTTTGGTACCACTTTATCTTAATTGGCTTAAGGGATGTTTCAGGGACTGTATCCTAGAGACTAATTATTAAAGCCTATAATAGTCAACTAGTTTGGGTCTGTTGTTGGATGGGGTCAGTCCCTACAGTCATTGCTTTCTGTCTAGGCCAGGTGAGTCTCACAAACACCTTCTCATTTGAAGGAAACCAGCTAGTCAGATAAAACAGGAATGATATACCCATCTCACGCTGTTATACTTCCAGCAAGCCTGAAAGAGAAATTAGTCCAAGAAATGGTAACCTTTGTATGAATCCCTCTGGCTGAGTACAGATTTCAACAAGTGCTGCATTTGTTCAAGACCAACACCTGTTCCACCAAAGCAAATTTAAGAATAGGTCTTTCTTACAAAGAAGTTCTTATTGCAGAAACAGTCTACAGTTCTGGCTTGGTGCTTTATGTAAATGAAAGAGCTGCTCTAGGCAAGTTGGTAGAAGTCTCTTATCCATAGGTCAATCTTTTGTGACTCCTTGCTCCCCTCCCCTCCCCTCCCCTCCCCTCCCCCCCCCCCCCCCCCTCCCTCCCCCCCCCCTTTTTCTTTCTTTTT